>NC_068983.1:99900212-99902276 GCF_001194135.2 Octopus bimaculoides
AAGTGTTATCATGTACATTGTTTTGTCTTGATATAAAAGATGAGCTACAGCAAATATTCTGCTCAATACCACAGATTTGCTTGTCAGTTGTTTGACCTTAACGAGTTGAGCATGTCCCTTAGTGGCTGACGATATGTGCATCTCTGATCATGAGCAGAAGTAGTGGGGGAACATCATAGCCATGTGTTGAGAGGAATTCTTTGGGATTTAGATAATTCACCTTTGGAAACATGGGTGTTTTGTTCAACATCCTTAAAAAACCCTTCTGAGCAGGATGGGCTACTCAATCTGAAGAAAATTCTAACTGGGCCCCATATGCAAGGTCATGCACTGCTTATCTTGATTTGAGATCACCATGTCTTCTGCAGTGGTAACAGGGACAGTTTTCTCTATGAAGGCCTTTTTTAGTCTATCCACTGATTTAGTGTCTTTACAACCATTAAGGTCTATAGTGAAAAATGTATCCGTGCACGAAAGAAAATGGAAAGGACCTGCATACAGTGCTGCTAAAAGAAGTTTAACAACATTATTGTACACAAAAACATGAGTTCATGAAGTAAAGCTTCCTTCAAGACAGAGCTAGAAATGCAATTGTCAAGTAAGTAAGAGGTTTTAAACAGGAGTGATATATTCAAAATTGGTAAAACTAACAATTGTTGAGGATAAATTAAATTTATTATTGCTACTGAATATGTTAGTGTTATTTAATTTCTGAACAGTTTTGCTGCCGTTTGTTTATGTAGTTTGATTTCTTTATCCATCAGTTTCTACTAAGATAGAGATGCAAGTAAAATTAATAATAGAGAAACAAGAATAAAACTTTGGATACAGCAACACCACTATAACTTACGTGGATGCTTTCATGCACATGCTTTCAAGGGAGATAATCAGAGAAAGACTTGAAAGTCAATGTAACATCATAATATTTCATGTAAAGTAAAGTAAATATAACAAATAATCCAGAATCCTTGTCTGGTACCAGATCGATCCCAAAACCTAATCAGTTTGTACCAGTCACAAGGCCAAACATCCTTGGAAGTTATATCCAAATCCATCCAGTGGTTCTTCACATATCTTATCCATAAACTGAAAATAATACCTCCACCTTCGATAAGGCGGAGGTAATAATAATTGTTTCTGGTTTTTGCATGAGGCCAGCAATTTTAGGGGAAGGGGTATATTAATTACATTGGCTCTAGTACTTGCCTGGTACCTTATTTTATCAATTCTAACAGATGAAAGGCAAAGTCAATCTTGTCAGTATTTGAACTCAGAGTGTAAAGCCAGAAGAAATGCTACTAAGCATTTTGTCTGGCACAGTAACAATTGTGCCAGAGGAGGAGGAAGAGGAAGAAGAAAAAGAGGGGATGGGGAGGGGGAAGAAGAAGAAGAGGAGGAGGGGGAGAAGAAGAGGAGGGGAAGAAGGGGAGGAGGAGGGGAAGAAGAAGAAGAAAGAGTTTATTGTATTCTGTACTCAGGTGCACTACAACTCACCAGAAAATGTTAAACGTGTTGACTGGGAGAAGACATATAGGTCAAATAAAGAATGGCAGCAGTGAAAACTAGAAGTGTATGCACAGAACATACAATTAAGCACAAAAAGACAGAAAAATTAACATTACAAATGTCATAAAGAGAAAAAGATGCTTATGCACAACAGATGTGTTGGTGCAATTGGAGAAGCATGGAATTCTTGAAGGATTCAGCTAACAACTGATGCAGGTAATTTATTCCATACTTGGACAATTCCACATGAGAAAAACTGTTTCTAAAAGTCATGGGCGCTGTACTGCTTTTGGATTTTATAAGCACGTCCAAACAACTTCTATCTCATTCCAGGGAGAAAAACTAGAGGTAGTCGATAGCTTCTGCTATCTGGGTGACCAAGTTAGTAGTAGGGGTGGGTGCGCTGAAAGTGTAGCTGCTAGAATAAGAATAGCCTGGGCAAAGTTTAGAGAGCTCTTACCTCTGCTGGCGACAAAGGGACTCTCACTCAGAGTAAAAGGCAGACTGTATGACGCATGTGTACGAACAGCCATGCTACATGGCAGTGAAACATGGGCT
>NC_068983.1:99902672-99909491 GCF_001194135.2 Octopus bimaculoides
GGGTTTTCAAGCGAGATCGTTGCCAGTGCCCCTGGACTGGCTCTTGTGCGGGTGGCACATAATAGACACCATTTCGAGCGTGACCGTTTTTGTGTGGGTGACACGTAAAAGCACCCACTACACTCTCTGAGTGGTTGGCGTTAGGAAGGGCATCCAACTGTAGAAACTCTGCCAAATTAGATTGGAGCCTGGTGTTGCCATCCGGTTTCACCAGTCCTCAGTCAAATCGTCCAACCCATGCTAGCATGGAAAGCGGACGTTAAACGATGATGATGATGATGATGAGTGGTAGAGGTATTGAATTCAAAAAAGGGTGGCCAAAGTTGTCGAAGAGATGAGAAATAACCTTATGGAATTCAACCAAATCACCTCCTAGATGTTGAAATTTAGTGTGTCAAAACTGAGAGAAGCAATATATTTAAGATATGATAAGTGATTGACAGTGTGTCTTCATCTAATTGCACATCTCTGAACAACTTCCAGTTAATCAATATACTTGACAAGATGAAGGTTCGAAACAGAAGATGCAAACTGCAATTGTGGACGTACTATAGTTATACATAGCTTTAAATAGATAGCTGGTTTTTGCCAAATTTAGAAATTTGATTCATTCAAAACAGGTCATTGTTGACAATAATGCTTAAGTCACGTTCACAAGCAGACTTCTTGATGTTGGTGTTGTGTGGGGAGTAGGTAAATTCTGAGTTTTTTCCTCCCAAAATGAATTGTGGTGCACTTGTTTACAGCCAGCTTGTGTTACCAGTCAGTAATCCCTTGTTACATTGTATCCAGGTCAAACTTCAGGAAAGATCTCATGATCTGTTCTTATAATCTGAAAATATAGCTTAATGTCATTTCTGTAACTTGCTTCAGGGGAGACATAGTTGCTTATATGTTTGAGGTAAATTCAACAGATGTTATGGAATTTAATGTCAATAGCAGTGAAGATGGTATGTCTGGCATAGTATTTGGCAACAAATTTTGTGCACTCTTTGAGATCATCAGTAATTTAATGCATGAAGAGACTGCAAAGAGAGCCACCTACAGAATGAAGCCTCTGTTTTGAATGCACATATTTCTAGAACACATTATTCTCTGGGTTTGTTGCAATGCATGGCTCAAATTTAAGTAGTGTCTTTTTTAGTCTTCTGCTTGATATGGTTGGATGCTCTGTTGCGCCTTCTATTATCCTTTGTTTGGCATAATCTGAAATCACATACAGCATCTTATCATTTTTTCTTGGTAAGACAGACTATTGCAGTCCCTCATATAGCACTATTGGGGTTTACAGGCTACTGATACTTTGTAGATGGCCTAAAGTAATTAAAGATGTGCTGATGTAAGGATGTATTGACATCTTTGCAATCAGAAAATCCAAGCCTGTTTGTATGTCTGTAATTCACTACAATAAGAGTTCTAGTCAGATTTGTTTCAGCCAAAGCAGGCAGTTTGGAGGTGGTGGTGGTGGTGGTGATAGTGATGGTGATGGTGATAGTTTCCTTTCTGCCTACTATAGACAGTGCTGATCATAGTGTAATCAGTCACCAAAAGGTTCCCTGTTAGTAATGCTGATAACAGTTTCAGGAACAATGGTGAATAACAGATCCAAAGGGTTACTATTTGTGAAGGAGGGGAGTACTTGGATCTAGTTTGAATCCAGAACAAAGTCAAGGAATTCATTTGCACTTTGTCACCAGTGAAAGTTTCCCAATCAATCCTATGACCATGTAGTTACATATTATATGAATTCAACCGCTTCAGTCTACTACTTAATTGTAGTATTGTACTAAAAGTAAGAGAGAAAGAGAAGAAACAGAATTGATAGACAAAACAGTGAGAGATTTGTGGTTAAATAAAATTGTTTTCATGGATTTACATTGATGTTGTTTGGTGTAAGCATTATTTACTACATATGTGTAGTGAATACAGTATTTTCTACATCTTGTAGATATATTGAATTTAATTGTGTTCAATGGAGTCTGTCGATGAATATTTTACTTGTTTCAGAGATTAGACTGTGGCCATGCTGAGGCATCATTTTGTAGGATTTTTAATTGAATGAACGATCCCAGTACTTTTTTATTTTTAAGCCTTGTACTTATTCCATTGTCTCTTTTGCCAAATGCTGAACCGCTAATTTATGGGGACGTAAACACACCAACACTGGTTGTCAAGCAGTGGTGGGAGACAAACAGACTCAAAGATACAAACATATAGATATATATATGACAGGCTTCTTTCAGTTTCCGTCTACCAAATCCATTCACAAGGCTTTAATTGGTTTGAGGCTATAGAAGACACTTGCCTATGGTGCCATGCAGTAGGACTGAACCTGGAACATGTGGTTGGGAAACAAACTTCTTACTACACAGCCATACCTGTGCCAGTATATTTATTTTTTTAGTCTTTGTCTACTAATTATAAATTAATGTGTGTGTGTGTGTGTGTGTGTGTGTGTGTGTGTGTGTCACTGTCCAAAATCTGTTATTAATTTCTAATATTCGGCGAGAACTGGTCTGGCCACAGAGTAATATTACCTTGCTTGGATACAGGCAAGGGATGGCAACAGGAAGCGTGTTCGGCCGTAGAACATTTGCCTCAGATAAAGTCCTTCTGATCCATGCAAGCATGGAAAAGTGGACGTTAACTGATGATGATGATGATATTAAGATACTCAAACAAATTTGAGTTAGAAATAGATGTGTATGCAGAATCATATCCATGTTTAATAGATACACTATTTACTCTTGCTATAAAATTAGGCCCATGGTTGAAACAACAAAGTTTTCGGTATCTTGTAAGAAGATCGAACCGACTATTATCAGAGTAGTTATAATGCAACAAGACTCGGTTACCTCCCTTCTAACATACCGAAATACATTAGCATTTTCTTTAAATACCGGTATTTAAGCAAAACTGTGTGTGTACAGCTCATTTAAAAGGTTGACGGCCGGGTATTAATAACTAGAATACTAACACAACTTCAGTTATGAATAGTTATATATGTGAAATCATGCAGTGATGAAGAGAAAAGTAATATGTACTCTCAATAGAAGGCACTCGTGGAAGTGAAATACGTGTGCAGTTATCAACTCTCAGAATGTTGAGCCCCAGAGAAGAGTTGACGAAAGATAATGATGACTAGTGATGTAAACGTAAGATCCGCTCGATCACAAACAGAATGGAAAAAAAAAAGAATAAAACTCCTCCACCATAAACAAAAAAAGAAACTTAATTAAAATGCTAATACTGATTTGTCATCACATGTTAATCTTTTGAGAAAAGGTACACTAATGCAGTCGTTAAACAGTTTTGACGCGTGTTAAATGATGTAGATATTAAGTGCCTTATCAAGATACTAAAAATATATTCAGAAATAGAATTCGTTGTTACGATTCTTCCCTGGGTCCGAATCCTGCAACTGAAAAAACAAAAAGAAAAGACAAAAAAAAAACCCTCTTAAAGGGACATAATTATTATTTTCGCGAATAATGTAATTAAGACGAAGTTCTCTCCCATGGACCGCATACGATTTAAAACAACCATACGAACTTGTCATATACATAAATATGAATACGCGTTCCAGTGCGGTTAATTGTCGTAATAGAAATAGCAATCAAATATCCCTCAAATCATGTACATATCTGTTCATATTTTTTGAAGTTCATATGATTCTACATTTCTATACCACTTCGCAACATCTTCGACGAATATCTCCTTGAGTGTGGTATATGGTAGACGTAACTATACGGACGCTAGTCATCTATACATACATGAAATGTTAAATTGGCTTCCAGTTGCACGTACAACACTCATAGCTAAAAACCAGGAAATACAAGTGGCGGAAAACTTCAGGCTCACAGCATGCTTAAATGTTCTGAGTTGGCTGTTCATAGATTGCCTGAATGTATACCTCCAGTATCACTGCGAAACAATGTAGTGACAGATGAACAAGTAGGAGGACATAAATAGAAGTCCGGTGTCAGTACCAAATAACTCTTTATTAATAAAACTGCCCTTAAGGAAGCAAAACAACATCATCGAAGTATACTGCCTGTATGACTAAAATTTAAGAAGGCATTTGACTCTCCCCTTCACTAATTACGCCTTGACAAAGTTCTAGCTGCTATAGTCGATATGCCATTAAGGGACTGAACGACATGTCCACAGAGCTATAGAACCGAAACTACTTCTACTGTCACTAACAAAATTATAAAGAGGAATGTCTCTGGATGACAGCTTGTTTGTACTGTTTTACGCCCGAATAGTGAACCCTTTTTCAGTCTTGATAAGAAAATGCAGACACCTCATGATAGGGTCTGAGTGATGACGTCATGGAAAAAAAAACACAAAAAACTAACCAATGGCGCTCAAAAGCTAAATATCAAATTCATTGGCCGATGTTGGCAAAAGTTACTGACTGATCAAAAGTCAAGCCTTTCACCATTTCGCCGGCTTGTTTGGACAGGACGACTCACTTGAGCATGGGGAGCCCTTAAAGGACTTCCTTGCCAGTGGGCCGCAACTCTTGGCACATGAGGCGGAATGCTGTGAAGGACCAATTACACCAGCGGAGGTAAAAGAGGTGTTGGCCGAGTGTGCCGGGGATAAGTTGTCAGGGCTGGATGGTCTGTCCTATGAATTTTATTGTAGTATGCTGGACTTGTTCGGGCACTTGCTGGCCTGTGTCTACACGGGGAGTGGTGACGCTGATCCAGAAGGACCCGAGCAAGGGGGATAATATAATCAAGCGCTCAGTTTGTCAAGGGTGTCCCCTGTCCCCGCTTCTGTACGTTTTTTTACTGAAGAAGTTGGAGAATTTGGGATGCACCCCCAATGAAATCGGATGCGGTGAGTCAGTCTCTGCTTATGCAGATAACATCACCATCAATGTGTCCAGTGAGGTTCAGCTACCTTGTGTAGAGGACGCTATCAAAGGATACAAGGTGGTGGTAGGAGCAAAAGTTAACAAGGACAAGTTCATCGGTTTGCGCCTCAGCACCTGGAGGAGCAAGCCAGTAGCGTCCAGTGTCGTGGGTCACTGGACAGATGGTTCTGTTAAGTTGCTTGGAGTTTGGTTTGGACTGGACTCCCAAATGGAGAAGAATTGGAGTGAGGTGGCAAACAGGGTGGAAGCTCTAGTTCGGACTTGGTCCGAGAGGGCTCTATCTCTGAAAGGAAAGGTGGCGGTGATACAGGTGTTTATCACATCTGTAATCACCTACCACCTAACCATTGTTCCTTGCCCCAACTCGTGGATAAACAAGTTGGCGTGTCTCCTTTTCTGCTTTTTGTGGAAAGGAGGAAAGTCACTTGTAAGGCGCTCCGTCTGCTGTCAGGAACTGCTAAATGGCGGGTTAGGGATGCCCTGGCTTATGATGTGCAGACATGCGTTGAGGATGAGACATCTCTGGAAGGTAATAAGGTGTGGAATTCGCTGGTGGAGGAATTCTTTCCACGACTAGCCTCCTTAGAGAGGTTTAAACCTGGTTTTATTAAAAGACGGAATCTGACAGAATGGTAAAAGGAGTGCCGACAGGCACTCATGCTGATTCACAAGACAGGAAAGGCTGGCAGTGGGAATACCACCTTGGTTTTGTATAGAGGGCTGGTAGAGGCTAAAAATGATGACATCCTAGGAGGGGCTCTGGGGTTCGAACCAACTTATCAACCTGTTCTAAAAGACTTTCAGGCCAGGGTATTTGGATAATTACCAAAATTCCCTGACCTGGCAGTGTTACAGGAATGCCTTACCTGTTTGCAATAAGTTATCCAGGTACGGAATGGCCAACGACATGTCCAAGATGTGAGCTGGACAATGAAACCGTCTAGCACACTTTTGTACACTGTCGGGAGCTTTCAGGCTTGATAATTTACGTTGAACATGTGTTGTCACACCTAGGTAGAGTACAGCTATCAGCTGGATCTATAATAAAGATTGTGCCATCCACCGGACTCTCGAAGGGAGGTGAAGCATGTTTTCTCCTTACAGTGGCAGTGTTGAAAGAGTGTGTTTGGAAGACAAGATGGGAACCTTCATCTCTGGCCCTGGATTGCTCACTTATTTCAGATATCTGAAGAGCAAGATAGGGCTGGAGAGGAGACGACTGTTGTGAGGTGTGTTCGAGAAAAGATGGAAGGATGTGGTAAGAAAGATGGATGCAAGAGACGCTGCTTAATCTCCATGGAGAAAGATAAAGGTATAGTCACTGGGCTTTCCACCCATCAGGGTGAATCCCCGCCCCAGCCATAAAAAGTTCAGAATATATTATATTATGTAATTATCAAAATTTTAAAGTTTCATCCAAACTCACTGTAACATTTATCTGTTTGTTCTGTCTTGTTTGTCCCTTCTGTGTCAGATATTATAATCTTAATAAAGAAATACATTGCCAACCGGTGGTTTTCACTCTTCTATGTTCAGCTGCTGTTGCTTAGTGAGTTTATTTGGTTAATGTTTTTTTGTTGTTGTTGGTTTTTCTGTTGAAATTGTTACGTTTGAACTCTTGTTTGAATTGAACTGTTGTCGTTTTGAAAAAAGTTTTCGTCCTACGGGGCAGAAAATTGTTTTTTTTTTTTTTTGTACAAATTATTGAACTGTTTTGTGCCTGTTGCAGGGTGAAAAATAAATTTTTGTCATTTTTTGACAAAAATATTTATGCTTCCTTTTGAACTTCCGAGGACCATTTGTAAAAATGGAATTAAATCTGTTGTCGAATGTTGACTTTCTGTTCTCAATGGAGGATTTCCTGGTAATGAAAGAAAGTAACCAAGTTGGTAATCAGGAAGGAAAGGAAAATCCAAATTTCTCTGCTGCTG
>NC_068983.1:99910041-99912125 GCF_001194135.2 Octopus bimaculoides
ATAATTTATGACTCAGAGGAGGAGATAACAATGCTCCAGATGAAAAAGAGAGAGGCTCTAAACTGGAAAGGCCAAACACTTGAGATGGTGGTTCAAGCCTTAAATGACGTGCTCGAATCAAGGCCAGTCTGCATTTTTATAGGGGAGGGACTGAGCGCTAGAGTGTCAGTTGAGGGACGTAGACCCAGATGCTTTAAATGTGGAAAAAAAGGGCACGTCCGCTCGGAGTGCGAAAAAATAAAAAAATAAAAAAACAACAGAAAAAGGCTGAAGTCCCTCCCCAAAAAGAAAGTAACAAGAAAGTGATGGAAAGCGTCACAAGAAAAGCGGAAGAAAGGAATAAACAAAATGTAGAAAACACACACCAGAAGGAAGCCGAAGAGGAAATGGAATTTACCACAGTGGTTTCACATAAAAGAAAAAAAGCCCATGCCCAAGACTCCTCTCTCCTTGCAAAGAAAACATCTACACAAAACGCAAACACACAGAAAAAACTCCCCAATCCACCCCAAGTTGAAACCCGCCACCAACCCACCCCTAAAAATACACTAGGAGAAAGGATTGTGAAATACAATGACAAAAATAGTGTTCTAGAGAGAATAATAACTTCGCATAAAAAAAACAAAAACGTATATTTTTCAACCAATACAAAGTATGCCACCGAATATACAGTTGGCAAGGATAGAAGCAGAACTATTCGAACAATCTAAAGCAAGATACCCGCAGGACATACAAGATGTTAGCCAAGAGATGGCCAACAAAAGATTTGTGCTTAGAACAGTGGCTACACCAGAGACTACACCTCAGAAAGAAAAGGAAGGGGAGGTTGGCGAATTTGTGCAGTCCCTCCCCATATTTAAAATGTAAGTTTCTTATTTTTACCATGGAAGTTAAGTTAGGTTGTGTAAATGCTTGTGGCCTGGTGTTGAAATGGAAGCAAACTTGACTCCTGGACGACCTCAGGTCACTAGAAATTGATATATGTGTGGTGACTGAGTCCAAGCTGAACGGGCCACAGGTGTTTTCACCTCTGCTAAATGGCTATGAGAAATTTATTTCTTCTAGTCGACGGGGAGGCGGGGGCGTGGTTGTCTTGTTCAGAAAAAAACTTGGACGTACAGGTAAATACAGTCTTTCTGGACCCAGAAAATAGGCTGGTCGTCCTAGATGTGACACACGCAAGTAAGCAGTCCTTCAGTTTGGTAGCTGTTTATGCTCCTAGGGAGTGTAAACAAGCTGTATTTTTTCGAGACCTGGAGAGCTTTCTGGTGACGTCAAAAACTCTAGTTTTAGCAGGAGACTTTAACACTATTCTCGACGCACAGGTGAATAGTGTTGGCTCGACTGATAGAAGGGGAAGTCCTAGCCTAAAAAGGCTACTAGGGAGCTATAAACTAGTAGACCGATATAGACTGGATGAACCGCTCGTTCCACAGTGGACGTGGTCTAATAACAACAGTTCATACAGATCTTATTTAGATAGGATATTCGTGAGAGAGAGAGAGAGAGAGAGAGAGAGAGAGAGAGAGAGGAATACGTTTAATTGTCCATGCTTTTGTTGTGTACCTTACACGGATCACAAATTTGTGACGTGTGAGGTGCACCTAGTTAAGTGTCATAGACAGGGACCAGGGTACTGGAAGATGAACAAGTCTATTTTGACTTGTAAAGTCTTCCGTGCTCAGGTTAAGGAGTTAGTGCAGAAGGCATTATGCGGCGCCATCATTAATAATAGATGGTGGTGCGCCCTCAAGCAAGCCATTCGTTCTGAGTCTCTTAGATTTTGTAAACAGCTAAGTTTAGAGAAGACTAGAATCGAAGGAAATCTAATTAAGGAATTAGAGGAGGCTATGGAAGCTGGCTTTTCATCCAGAGTGATGGCAGCAAGAGCAGTGTTATTCCATCATCTCAAAGCCAAACACGAAGGGTGTAGAGTCAGGGCTAAGTTACGTGCAGTGGGTAGAGAAGGTATTAATGTTGCCAGATGGGCACATCATGTGGAAAGTCGGAGAGGCAGTGAAGCCTCTATAAAGTCTTTGATTGACAAGCAGGGGCATACGATTAAAGGACAGGAGGAGATGCAA
>NC_068983.1:99912293-99924269 GCF_001194135.2 Octopus bimaculoides
AGAGGTTGAGGGGGTGCTGGCTGAATGCACCGGGGACAAGTCGCCAGCGCTGGATGATCTGCCCTATAAATTTTATCGTAGTATGCTGGACTTGTTCGGACACTTACTGGCCTACGTCTAACCGAACGGGCAGCAGAATGGGAGGATTCCCAGCTCTGTAAGTCGGCGAGTGGTGACACTGATCAGAAAAGACCCGAGCAAGGGAGATCATATTAGTAACTTTAGGCCCATAACTCTACTCAATGTAGAGTTAAAGATTTTGGCCAAGGTGTTTGCAAAAAGTTTGACGCAGGTCAATCCAGGACAATCTTCATCTCTTATGCTACACTTTAGACAGGGTAGGTAAAGTATCCGGTAAAGGTGGGGCATTGGTCTATTAAGATCAAAGTAAAGCTTTCGATAGGGTAGACTACCAGTACCTGGCAGCAGTCCTTGGGGCGGCTGGGCTAGGCTTGGTCTTTCACAGTTGGATCAAGGCCATTTATGGTGGCATCAAATCCACAGTCCAAATAAACAGTTACCTGTCAGAGCCGTTTGAGATCAAGCGTTCGGTTCGTCAAGGGTGCCCCCTGTCTCTGCTTCTGTATGTACTGACTCTTGAGTCATTGCTGCAGCGGTTGGAGAGTTTAGGGGGCATCTCCAATGACATCGGATGTGGTAAGTCTGTATCTGCATATGTGGATGATGTCACCATCACTGTGTCGAATGTAGCTCAGCTACCTTGTGTAGAGGATGCAATCACAGGATACAAGGCGGTGGCAGGGGCAAAAGTTAACAAGGACAAGTCCATTGGTTTGCGGCTCGGCACTTGGAGCGGCAAGCCGATAATGTCCAATGTCCAAGCCGATAATGTCTAATGGGGCACTAGACGGATGGTCCTGTTCAGTTGCTTGGAGTTTGGTTTGGAACAGAGAATTGGAGCGAGGTCGCAGGCAGGATGGAGGCCCTAGTCTGGAAGGGCGCTGTCCCTGAAAGGGAGGGTGGAGGTGGTACAGGTGTTTATTGCGTCTGTTATCACCTACCGTCTGACCGTTGTCCCTTGCTCTGATTCGTGACTATGCAAGTTGGTGCGACTTCTCTTCGATTTGATAAAAAGACAGAATACGACTGAATGGCAAAAGGAGTGGTGACAGGCACTCACGCTAATCCACAGGGCAGACAAGGCTGACAGCGGAAATAGCACCTCTGTATTTTATAAAGGGATAGTAGAGTATAAGAGCGATGACGTCATATGCCGTGACGCAGTGGTTAAGAGCGTGGGCTACTAACCCCAAGATTCCAATTTCGGTTTCCAGGCAGTGACCTGAATAATAATAATAACAACAACAACAACAACAGCAGCAACAACAACAACAACAACAACAACATCATCATCATCGAAAAATACCTTAGGAATGAGAACCCAGGTTCGAAATTTCCCCAAGACACCTGATGAAGGCTGGAGCCTATATCAGCCGAAACGTGTTAACAACAAACAAGATGAGGGACAAATATCCGTCAAATGTAAATAATGTATCTGTTCATTTGTTCAGCCAAGTTTGACATAATATGTATGTGTGTGTGTGTGCGTGTTTGTGTGTGTGTGTGAGTGTGTGCATGGGTGTATAAGATGTCAAACCAAGATTAAAAATGACTTTGAAAAACTGGTCTTTGTGTATACTCACAGAAGTATATGTCATATATGGAGTTGTTCATCTAGTATGTAAAAGATGAACGTTCTTGCATGGATTGCTGTGTTCATCAGGGTTGGTGCTTATCTCTGAATTCTGATGAGTTAATATGATCAGAGATATATCTTCATCTGGACAGGACACTACTTCATCATCATCATAATTCACTTTCCTTGCTTGTGTAGGCCAGAGGGAAATCGATGACAGATTTTCTACTGCTAAATGCCCTTCCTGTCACAAATCCTAACCTGTTTCTAAGTAAGGTAACATTTCCCTTTAGCTGGACATGTTTATTACAGAAGACTGGAAATGAATAACACTGACATTCAGCTACAATTGTCATGCAATATCTAGGCAAGGAAACACACACACAAGGAGAGAAAGATAGAAAGGGAGGAGGGGGAAGAACCAGAACTGAATACATAAAACAGAGTGTTGTATCTTATTTATAGTCAATAAACTATATCAATGATTCAAGCGCCGAGGATCTTGTGCCAAAGTACAATTTGATGAGTGTTTTTGGTCTGAAACTCAAGGCCTTTACGTCACTGATGTAGCTTCTCAACTATAAATTACATGCGTGTGTGTTTGTGTGTGTGTGCGTGTGTGTATACATACACATCGACTCTAACAAAATCATTTAACTTGTCCAAAGTATTTAACTTAATCACGCATATACATGACATGCTTAAAAATCATCCACAAAATTCAAAAGTACACTTCACATATACAGAGAGTTGCATCAGAACTACTCTATCTGCACTGTAGAACTGTGAACTGTTTCCAAATTGAAATTGATTGTTGTTCACAAACACACACTCTCTTTCTCTCTCTCTCTCTCTCTCTAACACACACACTCTACTGTTTATTCAGGAAAAAAAATCACTATTACTTATTTCTGCTAAGTTTACTATAAAAGTTTCATTTTTTGTTTGTTTTTTTTTCTCCTGCACTTAATTCAGTTCGCCCTAAAAAAATTTCCTTTCGTCAACTTTAATATTTAAGTCACTCTGATCCTTTCCTTTGGGAACCACATACCTATAAAATTCAACCTGCCCTTGTTTTGTTATTCACAAATTTGTGTTCAGAGTGGATTAAATACCTAAAATCTAATAAAATAATTTCCCTAAAGGGATGTTTACTTCAAGAGTTTAAACCAACTCTGAATCATATTTTAGAAAATCTAGATTTACAGAACATTTGTTTGTTTTTTTTTTTTTAAACTTATATCAACCAATCATTAAGTCGCGGATCATCATTGTATTTGTTTTGGAAAGAATTTAATCTAAGGTCGCATGACGCAACAGATATCTGTCGGGGCTCAACTACAAATTAAACAGACGTTCTACATTAATTTCTTTATTCTTCTTCCATAGTTAATAATCGAAGTCGTATATGATATGAGTATAACCTGATCACTGATACCCAGTATTATCGTTTTGTTTTCTTTTTTTTTTCCCCCATCGTTTGTAACGCTTTATTGAGTAAACAGTGAAATATTTTGTCCGTGTTGCACGAATTTGATACGTGTACTTCCTGTTCCGGCTCCTTCCGCTGGTGATGGAGTCAATGAGGTCATCGAAGTATAGAATTTGACATCACCATCAACATTTTATAAATCAAAGTGAGGCCTCAAATTGTGTCTGTCATCTCTTGAAATAGTCTTTTGACACGTTTATCTTTTACCAAACACCTTCATATCAAAGAAGAAAAAAATTACAAAGTCAGCAATGATGAGAAGTAATCTACCAAAACTGACGTTTCTCTGGGAAACTATGATGCATCTTGTATAATAATACTATAATGCAGCCTAGCAGACTTTCAACTTTCGTGCCAGAACTGCAACTTGTAAAAGAATTTGACTCTTTCTCTTTTTATTTCGATTCTTATATGACATTTTACATTAATTCCTTAAACAAAGAAAATACTATACATCTGTTTTGATGTTACGTCTTGTAGAACAGTAAACTGCAAAAAATAATCTTTATAAGCTAATACTAACATTTTCTCGCCAGATTGTTAATAATTTTAGAAACTTAGACACCCCATAAACACAAGTAGTCTAGGATAGTTTCAGTGGTCTACGTGTTTTGTCACCGTCCACTCAGATCCAGCTCCACCCTTCCTTCACTAAAAGCTCATTCCTAAATATATAGGTTAACACCGTTTACAACTTGTCCTGCTTTACTGCTATAGCTCTTATTACATCAGTCAAGTTTTTTGTTGTTTCTTCTCGACAACGATATTGTTTGTTTATCTATTTGCTCACAGAACTGTGGAACATATACTGCTATCTCCATTTGAGAAAGAGGGAATTTGTGTTACCAGCACTTCGAGCCATTTCATTTTGTCTCTTTTCACCATGGAGGACACGACCAATACCCCAATCACTCTAATTGTAAAAGCTCCCAACCAGCGAATCGCGGATGTTACAGTTGATTGTATGCTTGAATGGACTGTTAGAAAACTTAAAAGCCATCTTTCTGATGTTTACCCAAATCAACCCGTAAGTTTTATTGCTACACTTTTGTCTATTTGATATACTTGCTATGAATATTTTGTGTCTCAAAGGTTTAACTTACAAATATTCTATCTATCTATCTATCTATCACGTATGTATGTATGCATAGACACACACATATTTCTCCACCCTGAAGACGGAGGCCGGATCTACCTACACACACACACACGACACATATGTGTGTACGTACGGTATACGTATTCATTTCCTAAAACCAGCAGATGTATGTATTGGTAGTCTGAAGAAATAAACAACAATCTTCATATTCTATTCCTTCAACCAGTCAACGTGGAACGCTGTTTTATTATTCCATATTTTCAAAAATCTCTTTCTTAATCTGTCTCGAATCTAAACGACAGTCCGCAGACTTTCTAAAAAGAAAATGTCTGTTTATTTAGTATATGAAGTATATGTATATGGACGACCATGGCTATAAGATAACTTTAATATAGTGTTTTAGTTCGATTCGAAAATAAACAATCTGAAATATATCGACTTCCTCCCCAGGTTATATTGTCAGTCGTCCCCACTCCTGATAGATACATTATTTTAGCTTAAAAACTGAATATTAAGTTTATTTCCAACTTAGATTATATTTATTATATTAAGATATTTGCTGACTCCCCAAATAAACAACAATCCTGCTTGTCATATTTTTCTTATGTTTGGGACTTATTTTGACTTACCATTTCTAAATTCATAAGATTTCCAGTTATATGCCACCAAATTAAAAATTTCATTGCAAAAATAACCGTATTTACACGTTTTGTTTATGATTTCGGTATTTCTGTTGTTTATAAATGTCATTTCTCGTGATCTATTATTATTGGACCAGCAATACTTGAAAAGGCATAAACAGATTATTAGATTTATAAGAAAATATTCTTTTTATTTCCTAATTTGGTTTATTAACCTAACTTGCAATTATTTTGCAGATTAGTTTTGCTGTCTTGTCATATGTTAGAATATCAATAATCAACAGTGACGATAGTACATAGCCACGTATGAATTTCATATACGTTGTGAGAAATAATTTCATAAATGGGTCAGACAACATTTATTTACGTTATGATACTTCCGAGATAATGAATGTGATAGTATTTTTTGGGCTGGGTGCCGCCGTCACATATCGCCAACACATCACTCCGGGAGTGATGCAGAATTGCCAGAGTTTCAGTAGAAATCCATTGATCAAAGAAAAAGCAAACAAACAAAAAACTTTTAAAAACTTGTATGCAAAAATTGAGTTAATGTGTCATCTATTTGAGTAAGTTGAAAAAACAATTATTTGGATGTTGAAAATAGTCTGAAAACTCTGCCTAAGTTCTTTGTTGAGTTAAAAAAAATTTCTTTTCAAGTCTAGCACTCATAGATAATATCTGTGCGATACGGTATCAAATATATTACATGAAAATCTGCTACAGCTCTAAACATCACTTGCGAACCAATGATGGCTTACTTGCTTGTGACAACAGCCGAATATTCCTCAAATCACATTTGTTTATTTGTTTGCTTACAGAACTGTGGAGCAAATATTGCTATCTTCATTTTATACAAGAGGGAATTTCTGTTTCCAGCACTTCAAGCCATTTCATTTTGTCTCTTTTTCACCATGGGGGACACGACTAATACCCCAGTCACTCCAATTATAAAAGCTCCCAACCAGCGAAAGGACATAGTCAATATAGTTCTAGGCATATTAAAGGACATCGTAGTAGGGACACCTTTCATCGTAGGTCTGACCTGGGTGTTAACAAGTTGCGGAACTCTACCAAACCCTACCAGTCTAAGAGAGCCATATAAAAAAGAAAAGAAAAAAAGAAAGAAACGTGTCCATGATGTGACCATTAGAGTTCCTGACTGGTAGCAGTGTTGTTGCCGATTCTCAACTTGAACGTCTGTAGGATGTAGATTAAATATTAAAATTATCTTAAATGCCTGCACAGTGGCCATAGACACAGTCCATATTTTTCTAGACCAAGATCTAAAACAAAATATCAAATGAAATAATTAATCTCCCTTCTCGAAGTTTTTTTTATCGTAACATTTTGTATGTGTGTGTGTGTGTGTGTGTGTGTGTGTATCCCTCAGAGTATGTAAATATGGAACAATTTTAATGTAACTTTTTCCCAGAAAAAAGGCCAATAGTATATATTTCACTAGTGTTTATTCTGATCTGAAATTCAATTATTTATAACTCACTGTGTGATTGTTCTCATTAATTTTTATACATATTTTTGTAGGTTTTACTTACACTTAAAACCAAATTGATTGAATTTGTAAACACCGTTTTCTTCTCTTAAAGTTGCCCAAACTTTTTAACTTCGACAGCTACACAATGAAACTAATAAATAAACTTGTTACAAACATTCTATATACACAGCAACTAAATAGTTCTTTATTATTTAGCGTTTTGCCTGAATAATAAACATTCAGTACATAGGTGAAACTTTTGAATAGTCTCTCCATACATTTCGTGGCTTCGTCGACATTGTGAAAAGCAGAGTATTTTATGAAGAGGACAGTTCCAATTGTTGATATGACCTTTCTGCAGCAATGTACACACATGTACTGTAACACTTTTCTAACTTTTTACTCTTTAGCAAAAACAAAAAAAGGCGAAATTCTGCTTATTCACTCTATTAAACTCCCCGTAACTTCTTTATTTTCCTGGAATTTTCAGAAAACTTTTGCGAATTTGTGTTCTACACACGGGAATTCATACGATTATGCATTAAAAAAAAAAAAAATTGGTGCGTGATTTTTAGCACATCTCATGACCACCTCATATCCTCCTTCTTTGTCACTGACGTATTGATGATGTTTTTCAATACCTTTCTACCCATAAACACATTTAATGGTCTATTGCTGGGATTTAAGCCCAAAATACGGACTGTCCTTATTTAAAAAAATTTTTTTAAATTTTTCGAATTTCCTTTTTTTTTAAATCACAGTTTAAAATACGGACAGTCCGAATTTTTGGCTTAAATCCCAGCAATAGACCATTAAATATGTTTATGGGGAGAAAGATTTTTGAAAAATCTTTTTTTTTTTAATTTCGAAAAATTAAAAATTCTTTTGTAGTTGTGTGTAAAATACAAATTTGCAAAAAGTTTCTGAAAATAAAAAAAGTTATGAGGGGTTAAAATAGCATGCTTAAAACAGAATTCTGCAAAAAAGAAAAAAAAAAACCTTGACTCTGTTCTGCCAGACAATTTGCCAAACAAGCTTAGTTGGCTATATACCATTATAGGATTTCATGCATGTATCAGAGTTGATTAACTTCAAGCAACAAACTTTATCTCTTCAACTAGATAAAAACTCCCTCTATGGGGTGTTTATAGAATCTAATAACAAAGGATATAACCCCATTAAGATCAGATGACCAAAAAAATTTAGCAAAATATATTCTATGCAGATGTGAGTGTGTTATCTTTTAATAGCCAACTGGTGAAAGAACCGTATATATTGCAGTCTTATTAGACCTCCTCAGTGAAACATTCATTTGATTCTGCAGATTTAGAAGCGGTTCACTTTTATAGGAAAACAAGTAATGTAGTGATACAGATTATGAAAATCAGCAATATTTTGTTGAAGGAAACTACCTCTGGGGAGCAATTTTCATATTAAATACATATAAGGCAGAGTCCTGCATGTAACATGGCAGGTTGAAAATCTTTGATTAACTGAGATCCACATGATTAGTTGACCTAACACTCCTGAGAGTGTTTAAAATCTGAAAACAAAAGAGATAAGATTAGCTAAGCTAACCAAAATGTTTGGTCACAGGCGTTGTTATGTGGTAAAAAGTTTGCTTCCTAACAAAAAAGTTCTGGGTTCAGTCTCACTGCATGGCACCTCAGGCAGGTGTGTTCTACTATAGCCTCATGCCAACCAAACCCTTGTGAGTGGTTTCGGTAGACAGAAACTGAAAGAAGCCCATCGTATATGTGTGTTTATATATATATATGTGTGTTTGTGCCCTTGTGTCTGTCTGTCCCCCACCACCTCTTGACAACCAGTGCTGGTATGTTTACTTCCCTGTAACTTAATGGTTCGGTAAAAAGAGACCGATAGAATAAGTACTACCTGAGATGGATTTGTTTGACTAAAACACTTCAAGGTGATGCCCTAGCATGGCTGCAGTCAAATGACTAAAACAAGTAAAAAATCATGTAGATAAGAGTGGATCTCATCTTTAAATCCAGCTAGTGAAACCACATATGTGTTATTGTCTTATTAAACCTCAGCAAAGAATTTTCTGCACAGCTAACAAGGATTAGAAGTGAAACAAAGGGAATGTGATGTTGATTATGTATTCATGCTTTCTCTTCCTCTTAGGCTGTTGGCAATGGTTTTCCTCAAAGGGATATGACATATGCATGCGTACATGTTTCTAAGTTTATTGTATAACCCATGATAGAGAATTACTTGAATGACTAAGTGTGTTCCACCTGTAACACTCGTAGGAAGCCTCTATATGGCACTCGACTTTTTAAAATAACAGAATCTCTCACATCACACCATGCCATCTTAAAAAGAATTTTTTTTGTTTTAAACCATCTATTACGTTTTAGAGTATCATTATTGTTACTATCACTACCACCACAACGATTTATACATTCATTGAACTAATGTAGATGCCTTTACACAGTTATGTGAACTGCTAGAAGTAGCATCTGAAGCTCTCAAAATCACACTCTATTATCTTATAAAATGAAGCAAACATTGAACTGTGTAATCCTTACTATAGAAAAAGGCAAACTGGTTACAGTCAGAATGTCTTTGATCATAGATCTGCTTATTTAAGCCTGACCTGAGTCTAAACTTCTACATTAAATGTTCATTTTTTCCCCATGATATAATTTGGTCAGGTTTGTAAAACATTTGACCATATCTGGCTTATGAATCTTCTGGCAAAACTCGCCATCTATAGGCTCCTTCCAACTCTCATCTCTTTGTGACTTTCTCGTTTGGATCATTGCACTGAGTTATGTATATATAAATGACAAAGAGCTGAGATATCTGGTGCCTTTCTGTACTCAAGAAGACCCATTCACCACAACGGAATTGATATCCTAAACCACCTTGGTTATTGCTTGTCTGTGAGGGGCTTTGCTCCATGCCTACCTGCATCCTCTCTGCCTTGGCAACCATTTCCCCTTGCCTTTCATCCCCTAACACACATCACCTCTCTATCACCAGAGAGCAGAATATCTGCATACTACATCCCCTTGCTTTCTCAGTTATCTCCTTCCCCACCCTGAACCACTTCCATTATCTTCCACCACCTACTGTCTCCACCAACCACCTCCTTTTTGTGCTTCCTCTCTCCTGTGTTGTTCTCCATAATTAACACCTCACTTATCTGCTATCACCCTTAATGCCCTCATATACCTATTGCAAACACCTGCCCCTGAGCCTCTCCTATATTTCATTCCATCATTTACCTCAGTTACCTCTACTCTGCCCATCCACCCTGTCCAAACCTCTGTATAACCACTTATTCTCACCACCCACAATGTCCCCCAAGCGCATATCCTGACACATCTTCGCCACCATCTCTCATTATTGCTCTCTTTATCTTACTAACCCACCTTCCTTTCTTTTTCAACTGGAGTATTCATGTATTTGCTCTACCATAGGATATCTACCTCTGTCCCTCTATACCTCTTATTTCTCATCGACTAGCACAAAGCCACCATCACCCTCACTACTACTCTCTCCTCCCATCTGAGGATCTTTTTGTCTTGCAGGTTACTCAGTGACCCTGTTGGTGCTGGTGCCACATAAAAATCACTGGTGCTGGCACCACGTAAAAAGCATCCAGTACACACTGTAAAGTGGTTGGTTTTAGGAAGGGTATCTAACTGCAAAAACCATACCAAAATATTCTAATGAGTGAGAGCAATGGAGTTTTTAATTCTATAAGACCCTAACTGCTTTTAAAAGAGGGTTGTATTGTGAGAAATGTGGAGTCTTCAGTGATGTAACATTTGAACATGTGTGTGTGTGTATATATATAGCAGTTGTATACTGTCAACTTAACGTGACAGTCCCAATAAGGGAATCATACTGCTGCTATTTAGCCCTAGGAAGCTGGACCGCTTTCTGTCAGCCTTGACACATTTCCTGGCTCCCCTTCCAAAATTCACTTGTCTGTGATGAAGAATACTCTTCCAGTACTGTTCTGACATCATCTACAGAATTCATATTTTTTCCAATCAAATGATTATTGAAGACTGGAATAAATGATAATTAGATGTGGCAATGTCAAGCGAATATGGTGGGTGAGGCATTGTTTCCCATTCAAACTACTCTAGCCTTTGAAATGTCATCCTCACTGTATGTGGCTGAGCATTATCCTAATGGTAGAACACCTTTCGTCTTGAAACCAAAGATAGTCGTTTTTCTTCTAGCGCTGACTTAAGCCACTCAAGCTGCTCACAGTAGATCTCCTTTGTTATTATTTGCTTTGGGTTTAAAAGTTCAAAGTGGACTAAGCCTTTCATATCCCATGTAACAAATAACAACACCTTATGTGGGTGAAGACCTTTTACCTGGAGTGCCGGTATTTCTCCTTTCCCGACCCACTGTCTTTGGTGCTTGACATTTTTATAGAGAACCCATTTCTCGTCACCAGTCACTGTTTGGTCCCAAAAAGGTTCATTGGTGAGATGCAACAGTAAAGAAGATCACACATTCACTCTCTGTGCATGATTAGACTTGGAATGTTTGTGAAGAACCCATTGACCCAATTTGCTGACTTTTCCGATGACGCAGGTGTCGATGAATGGTTGAATGACCAAATCAAAGCTACTCTGCTAGTTCTTCAACAGTTACAATGGGATTTTGTTCCACCAGAGTTTGCAGGATGTCCTCGTTGAGTTTTACAGATCTTCCAGGATGAGGCTCGTCTTCCAGGGTGTAGATTCTGGCTCGGAATTTCTGGAAACAAAGTTGACACTGGCTTATACATATTGTCCAATCCCCATATACTGCATTAATATTCGTCGCACTTTCCGTTACATTGTTGCCTTTATTGAACTCATAAAGCAAAATATACTGAATATTCTCCTTTGTCACTTCCATTTTAGCTTTGGAAAAATAACTGTTAAAATCGAACTGCACTCTTCAAAACTTGCACTAAGAATAATGTAAAATTATTATCTGCTTTTATAGCAAGTTGATACAGATAGTTTATCCCGTTTCCCGCTGACTTTTAGTTCATGCAATTGAAACAAACACATTATTTATGGGATGACCCAATATATATATTGTCATTTAACATCCATTTTCCATACTGGCATGGGTTGGACTGTTTGGCAGGAGCTGATGAATTAGAAGACTGTGCCAAGCTCCAGTGTCTTTTGTATGATTTCTGTGGTTGGATGCCAACCACTCCACAGAGTGTACTTGGTACTTTCTTTGCATAGTACTGGCACAAGTTGGGTCACCAAGTAACTTGCAAAAGGCGACCCATCAACTGCTGTTGTATAGTATTGAAGAGGTGGCTTTATGCTAGGTGATGAGAGTTAAGATATGATAGAGATAAGTGTCTTGCAGTAGAGGAGATATGTGGCTACCCTAGTTGGAATGGAAGAGAAGATAGTGCAGAGGTGTCATCATATACCCTCAAGTTACAGGAAGGAGAACATTAGAGAAATGGTCCACAGGATTGGGACAGGGTGAATGGGTAGGTAAGATCATAAGAGTGTGATGCAGGTAGCTTATACCGTCCCCCTCCAACTTTTAGTTCATGCAATTGAAAAAACTGCATTATTT
>NC_068983.1:99924369-99934943 GCF_001194135.2 Octopus bimaculoides
TAAGGAGACATTCTATTCTTCGTAATGTTTTATTAGAATATTATAACTGCTTTTAATAGTGTATTACAAAAGAATATTGTTGTAGTAAACAATATAAACTTGTCTGTTGTTCATTCAAAGAGAAACTATGCAGAAATACATTTTTTCATCTCTACTGGTTTAGTGTTTACTTTCCCGTTTAGGAATAGTTTTACAATACACTGTCACTATGCATGTATGTTAAGGTATTATTTCTTTTGATTAATGAATCAGCCAGTTTTGATTTAAAATTTCAGAGCATTTAAAGTTGTAAAGTAATGTAACAGCTGTTTGATCCAAGATAGTATTTCTCTAGTAAGTTAATTATAAAATTTTGTTGTAACGAAGCCATCATATATCTATTTAATTAGAAGTATTTAAATTTCATAGCTTTATATTTGTTTGCAAATTCTAATGTATATGAGTGTTGATGAGGCCTCTTACTAGTCAGCTGACTTGCAAGAAATAGCAGTTAAATCTCCTTCAAATCACATTTTACTATCTAAATTACAAAGAAAAAAAATAGACATATTGAATAAATTTAGTCTTAGATCTACTCTCTAAAAAGAAGTTGGGTTTGTCATGTTTAAAACACCTTTGCTCATGAATAGGTTTGCTAAACAAGGTCTGATCTAGGGCTAAACAATGACAAACAAATATATTTAACATGCTCATGAAGGGGAAATATAAAAAGCAAGATAGAATTAAATACATGTCGTTTAGACCCAGATCAACCAACCATATTGAGTAGCTCTTTGATCAAAAATGTTCCAGCTGTTGCCATTTCACCTTTTTAGTCAGAGTACATTCAGAACTACAATAAACAATATGTCTCAGTAAGTCAGTAGCTGGTGGCATGAGAGCTTTCTGCTTGCTGTTTTTTAGTAGGTTGAGTAACTTCATAGAGGTTCCCTATAAAAGTTTTGTTCAACTATGACTTAGTTACTCGTTTACTTTTTATCATAATTTAACCCTTTAACATTCAGATTTCTCTGTCAAATGTAATACTTCTTTATTTCCATTGTTTTGAATTAGTCATGCATTATCATGTAGCTTCAAGATTTCAATGATATACGTGTTTATTTTTAGAATAACGCAATAGGATAGGTGCGAGAAGAGGCTGGATCTGGCCAGTTCGAACATAAAACTGGTAGAATATTTGGGCTGGATATGGCTGGTTTAAAAGTTAAAGGGATTAAGACAGTTTATTTAAAAGTAGAGTTCTGTGACTTGACATGATGATAGCTTGGTTCTTTTTGCTTGATTTCTGTATGAGTAGTTACATAATTAGGATCTTTGTGTTGAGACATTTACAATGGCTTTGTTGCAGTCATTAATTCATTAGTGGTATAATTCTCTTCAAAACATTTATAATAATAATTTATTTGTCCATCAAATGTTGCTGCTACTACTTAGCCCCAAATCAGCCCTAATTGAACAGGTATGATTTAAAGTTGTTCCAGCCACATCTATTCTGTCTATTTTTTGTGAACACAGAGTATTTATTACTACATTATCAGATGTATATATATTTTTAAGATCATAAGTGTAATTTGAAGCAGATTTAGCTGCAGTTTCTAACCAGTTGAGTTATTTTTTGCTCTTTCATTGGTTCATCCAAAAATGTCTGTGTGCAATGTGCCAAAATGAACTTCGACATTTTTTGTTTCACACAGTTTGTGTGGCTCACAAAAGAAGCTGTTTAGGTCAAAATAAAACCAAAATTAAGTTTAAGACTGTCTGTGTTTCTTGGGTGTCCAACAACACATTCTCTTCTAAATCCTGGAGTTCTTCATACAGGTGTTCATAACTGGATACTTCTGGAATCTTCTTTATGCTAATGATTTAGCCTTCATTGCAGAATCAGTACAATAACTATAAAATGGATGTGGAACTAATCACTAATTTGAGTCAAAAGGTTTAAAAGTAAGGTTACTAGTTAAGTGTGAAGGCCTGAATGGCATCATAGAAATGGTAGTGGATGACATCCTGAAATAGAGCCAGCAGTTATATGGTATTATGTTACCCATATAAACAATAAATGCATAAAACATGCAAATGGACTTCTGATTAACTGTCAAGCAACTAGGCTTTTAGTTGCTCTAGTTCAGTGGTTTCCTGACCTCTAAACGTTTTTGAGCTGCCTCATTTCTAATGCACCCCCCCTCCACTCACCATCACAAACCCTCTTTCTGAAGCAAATTCTAAGCAACTGTATTTCATAAACAAAACTTAACCTAATTAACCCGTTATTCTCTTTTACATTTTGGGAACTGCTGCTGTAGTTCACAAATGGCTATGAACTGCAAAGCAAGAAAAATATTGATGGTTTATTAATAGTAGTAGATTTGTATTACTGAGTTGACATAATAATTATCACAGGAAGTGATCGCAGAGTTGCTATGGTTGAAGGGATATAGAAGGAATTCGAATAATCACTATTTCTGGTACTGGTAAACGATTCTCTATATGAAAACCGACCATGTGGAATATGTAAGATGCAATAGGATTGATATATAATGATGTGTAGCATTTGATTGCTATTGAATATGGCCCATTGGATGTTCAGTAAAAACATTCCAGGAAAGGTGCATACAAGTGAATTTAGAAAATTCACTGGAGTAAGAACAATATTAGGATGGATATGTACAGAATCCTGTTACCTAATTTTTCATACCTACATGGGTCAGATGAAATTCATTGAGGTACATTTTACTATGGCTGGATGCTCTCCCTGTCACCAAAGTTGAACTGTTTCAAAGCAAGCTAGTTGTTTCCCTGAGTCCTTTGAACACAAACATCAAATTGGTCAGACATGTTTCACAAAAGATTGCAAATGAACAAGATTATTTCTTTGATAGTAATATCTGTTTACAGTTTAGTGCCCAATGTCAAGACTAGGGGATACAAATGCACACACTTGTGCATGCATGCACACACAAATCTGTGAATCAAAATCTACAGGTGAGGCTTTAGTTGGCTTTAGTACAATGTAAACAAATAGAACCACTGATCATAGTATATATGTGTACATCTTTCAGTGAGGGATATAAACAAGAAAACTGGAAAACTAGTGTTTTATGAACTAAATCCCTTGAGATATTTCTTCTATAGTGAGATTGCTAGAAATGAAAAGAACTAGTGACTGGCTTGTTGGAAACACAATGAACAACCCTATTGTTCAATTGTAATGAAAAATAAATGCAATGTTTAATCTTTTATCTTGTTTCAGTCGTTTGACTGCAGCCATGCTGGGGTATTACCTTGCAGGGTTCTAGTCAAATGGATTGACCCTAGTCCTTTTTTTGTTTGTTTTTATAGAGCCTGGCACTTATTCTATTAGTCTCTTTTGCTTAACCACAAAGTTACAAGGATGTAAGCAAATGGTGGTTGTCAAGTGGTAGTGGTGGAATGAACACAAAGACAAACACACAAACACTTATGGTATATTCATATATATGATGGGCTTTGATTGGCTTGGGGCTATAGTTGAAGACACTTGCCCAAGGTGCCATGCAGTGGGACTGAACGTAGACCCATATGGTTGGGAAGCAAACTTCTTACCACACAGCCACACCTGCACCTATGTGAATGGATAATATATAATTGGTGTTTGTGGTTGGAATCTACTGTACTGATAAACCAAAGACTATTTGGAGAAAAGTATTTAGTTAACTTGTGAATGGTGAGATGATGCTGGATGAAGGTGTATGAAAGTGTGTGGATGCACATGGCTTAGTAGTTAGGGTGTTGTACTCATGATTGTAAGATTGTGGTTTCGATTCCTGGATCAGGCGATGCATTGTGTTCTTGAGCAAAACACTTCATTTCACGTTGTTCCAGTCCACCCAACTAGCAAAAATGAGAAATGCTGTCCAGATGGGGAATGTATATGCCATGAAACTGAGGAGCTGGCCCTTGTGAGTCAGTATGACTTGAAAAGGTAACTTTACCTTTACATGAAAGCTTCTGCATTTCATACTTTCAGTGTGGACACTCATATGATGTAAATTTCTGAATTCTTTGAGTTTTGTGTTAATTATTGAAATCGAATGAATATTTGGTGTCTTTTTACTTTCTTTGAGATATGCTAATTTAGAACACTAGTTTTACAGAAACAGTAAAGTGCAAATTACAGTTGGAGTGACTTTCAATGTTTCTAGCATATAAATGACTAGGGTATGAAATATGAGAGCAAGTAGGTGTTGTATTAAAACTGAACCAGAGGGTAAGACAAGAGATGATTGTAAGTTTGTTTCTGAGAATTAAACAAGAAGAAAATATATGAGCAATGAGTTAAGTTGGATATTAATTGCATAAGGATTTGTTTGATAAAAAATTTATTGTGCATATTGAATAGCTTTTCTGTGATATCAACACAAGTACTACTAGAAGCAAATTACAGGATAATGTTTATTTAATTTTTTTTTATTTATAGTAAATACGAATTTATCTCATCTAATGCCTTGCTAACTTTGAAATGGTTTGCATATTTTTCAAGTTAAATATAAATAGCTGCTGATTGTGTATGTAATATTTCTATTTCTCTGATCAAGAATCACAAAGTCAAACATTCAACTTATTTCTATACATGTATTTTTTTTTCACAATATATTATCCTATTTGTCCGTTGTGGGAAAGTTGACTTTGTTTGCTAGTGTTTAGCCAGTCTGGCCTTCTAGTTTTGAATTCATGGGAAAGTCTGCATCTGACTATTGCAGCTATTCACAAGATTGGTAGAGTAAACAACTAAACATTTCAGATGTTCTGTCTACTTAGCTTTTTCTTTTCACGTATGTTGCTTGGTTTTATAAAACATTCCCATTGTAATGTACTTCTTTTATCATCTGTTTACCATTTCTCAGATTTTAAAACTCATGATCACACTTTTCAGAAAGAAGCAGAAATTCTAAAAACATTTCTTTTCTTTTTTCTTTCCCTCTCATTTCTATCTCTCTTTCTGCTGTCTTTTCACAAAACAAAATCAATTGTCAATAAAAATGGTTTTAGTGGTGTCTAGAAGTGATGGAAAATATTTCATCCAATTTTTGGGTTGACAAATGCTGAAAATGTTTGACATTTTATGTCCAAGACCGAAGAATGTTTATTTGGATAATGCACCCCACTTGCATGACTTACCAGACAACAATGGGCAGTTAATCAAAGGGAATTTTCCATAATTGTTTTCTTTTCATTGCAGCACCGTGTTGCTCTTTAACTTAAACTAGGTTTTAATGAGCAAACCTCTGATTAAAGGCATTCCAGTTTCTTTGGGTATTGGTGTGTTTTGAACTAAATAAGTTTTAAGACAGTATGGTGTCAATTAGGAGTGATTTGGCTTCTGGTTGAGCAAGCATGTTGAGCAGGGGTCTGCAACTCTTTTCTGCTCAGAAACTAGAAATAAAGTCTTTGAGTTGGTGTTAAACCACATTCATTTATTGAGTTAAATGTAAAATGAAGGTAATAATAGTAAAACAGAACTAAAGATTAAGTTTATTTTATCGAAGTTGACATTTATGTTGTGACAGATGCAACAATTAGTATGTTACCTGATACTTTTTTTCTGTTTGATATTCAAAAATTTTTCAACACCAGATGATAAAATGAATGTAGCTATTTCTTCCCACATTGCATGTATTCTTTCTAATATAGAGCCTAAACTGAGCCATCAGATGTTACAAAAGTAAATCAAATCTCCAAAATGATTCTCTGATGTGGCCCAACCTGACAATATTTCAATCCCTGAGAAAGATCACATTTGCTACTTTTATTTCTATCCCCATTATGCTCTTCAAATTTGATGCTTTGGCACAGTGTTTCCTGGTCAATTATGTAGTGCACTTTTCTGATGTTTTATTCCGAGGTTTTCCACGTGTCCTTCAAGCAGAGCCATAAAACTTTCATTTTGTGCAACCATTGCCAACACTACATCAGTTAAATTTAAATTCATGTCTAGTATTCAGGAGCAAGGCTTTAAGAATATCAGGTCATCTGTGTCTGTTGTATCTGTACACTTATCAAACACTATTAACCCGTTACCATTCAGATTACTCTGTCATGTGTAATTGTTATTTATTCACATTGTTTTGAGCTTATCATACATTATGTCATAGCTTGAAAATTTCAGGTGATGTGATTTTTTGTTGTTGTTAGAATGACATTGTAGGGCAGATGTGAGAGGCTAGATCTGGCAATTTCTACAGTATTTTAAATGAATATTGAAAGCAGCTTATAAGTATATGATGTATAGTTACAAATGTGTTGGAAACAATTTATTCTAAAATATTTTGGAAACTTACAGATATTGTTTGCAAGAATAATATAAAGTTGGTAAATGGTTAATTGTAAAACTTTTCTTTATATCTTAAAACTTGCTAAATACATAACTTCAAGAATTAGATAAAGATGGATGCCTTTAAACATATGTTACTTGTTTGGAGTTATTTTATGTCAGAACTGACAGTTTTCTGAAGCTGATTATCTTAGACTCCAAGTGACTTTTCTTAACGACAAAATGCCCTGAAATGTTATGAATTGACCTTATTTAGAATATTGGTTAAATTTAATGGTAAATTATGTGAATATTGTTTATCACCACTTTAATGTGGGTGTTCTCTAAGAACAGATGCTTTTTAACTCTATGATACTGATATTTTAACTCCAGGAAGACATCTCCAGCTGGCTATTCAATGCACCTTCACCTTCAACATTTATTGCAAGCAGGAGAGAACTGGGGCACTAGATCACATGATTTTGATCTTATTGGATCAGTTCTGTGGTAGGCACTCGTTTGCTAAGTATGGTATTAGTCTGACCTTGCTGCAATTTATAGAAAATACAGTGTCATATAATCACTGATCTTGCAACTAGCAAGCTAGTCTGTTAGAAAATTTCTGTTCAAGATAGAAGCAGTATATAACCCAAAAAGTAGTGTTTATAGCCACTTTAATATGGGTGTTCCAACAATACTACTATTTTAACCCCAGGAAGACATCTCCAGCTGGTTATTCAGTGTTTTTGAACTTGATATTTATTGTAAGTGGGAGAGAACTCCTGCCACCCTAGCTCTGAGACCACCTGCTCACATGATTTTGAATATATGAATATTCATCATCATCAAACACCTGTGTTCCATGCTAGCATTATATATACAGAAAATATTTATAGCATGTCTGTTTAGATTGTAGTATCATGTTTTAATTGCATTTGAAATCAACCAACATTCTTTTTCCAAGATACCACAGGCTATAACAATTCTATCTCAATTTTTGGCAGCCTTACACCCTTGCCAGTGGGGTGAGGGTGTTAGGCTGTCAACCATTTAGATAGAATTTCCTGATGTAAGCAATGTAGTATTAGCTGAATAATATGAGAAACTGTGTTACATAAATGATTTTGCAGCTTCTATAAAGGTTATTTAGGGTCCTAATCCAGACAACTGCTTGCAATGTCACTCTATGCATTCTAACAGTTGACCAGTTTCATTGGTGTTCATTTTTGAAATGGAATTCTTTAAAACTCAAATTTTCTCTTCTTAGAAATAATTAAAATAGATAACAGATTATTGGTTTACTGTTCACAAGCTGGAGCCAACTATATTATACTGCAGTTCTCCTGAGTTTGGGGTCTTTTATCTAGTAGATACTTTCAAGTGTAACACAAATACACACAGAGACACACAAATAGAGGTTAAAGTCCTCTCTCAAAACCCTGTTCCCAGATGTTCTATGTTAAATTTCTACTTGATGGAAGCAAAATAGCTGAATACAAAAGGTGTGGTATTTGATTAGTTACTCATAATTCTTGAATTAAAATATATTGCAGTGCAGTACTGTGCACTTTAGAATTGCTCTTAATATTATGCTTTTCATTTCACCAACCTGGCTGAATTAGGTATTATGATATTTGGTAATAGACCAACATAATGCAGCAAGCTAGTAGAATCATTTGCATGCCAGGCAAAATGCTTAGCGGCATGTAATCTGTCTATTCTGCATTCAGATTTTGCTGGGGTTGACTTAGCCTTTCATCCTTTTAGGGTTAATAAAATAATGATCAGTTGAGCACTGGGGTCCATGTAATTGGCTTAGTCCCTCCCTGAAATTTCTAGCCTTATGGCAAAATTTGAAACTAACATTGTACCTAAGGGGAATTTATTTCTCCTTTAATGCTATGAGAATTGAAACCAAGCCCTGACCTTTAAAATCTCTTACAGGTTTAGATGTTTTACAAGTCTTATTTACTTGTTTTTATATTTAATGTTAGGCTACATCTTTAGTCTTATACACAAGCCTTATAGTTGATTACTAATCTGTCTCCATTTTCTGTTTTAGCAGTTCCTTGTTGTGAGATAAGTGATCAAGAACTAAAGTCTATTGTGTTTCCAATTGACTATTAAGTATTTGTTTTAGCTGCCCACATATTAATCTGAGCAAACTGAAAATGTCCAACAGCAGTAAAATATCAGCAACCTAATTATATTGATATCTCAGTCTTGTGTTTTTATGTACATTATGAAAATCCTCATTTCATTTATTAATGACCTATGCTTTATTATTATTACAGACTGAACAGCAGCAAAGATTGATATATTCTGGAAAGCTTCTTCTGGATCACCTCAAATTGAAAGACATATTTCATCAGGTAAGTTGCCAACCTAAGTAAATATACTAGTTAAATTACTTTCTTTCCAATATAGTTTTGACGCTATGTTTTTAAATGCAGACATGACAATTTGCATGAATTGTTGAAGCTGTTATTTTGTAACATAATTAATATTTCTTGCTCTCAAATTACAAATAGAAGTGTTGTGTTTTGCAGTGAGATTAAAATGAAGTATATGAAAAGATGTATATTGTTTAAAGGGTGGATCTAACTTAACCACATGTTCATTCCATTGATGGTATTAAAAAATTAATGATAGATATTTATGGAAATAATGTAAATAGTAAATAACAGTTGTCATTTGTTCTGACTTTTAAATACAGACATACTTGAACAATTGAAAGCTATGGGTATTTTTCTTTTGTCAATTTCTTTCTCTGTTGTGAAATGGGAATGATAGCCAGTTTTTAAGTAATTTACTTAGGCAAAAGTTTCAAGAAAATTTGATATGAGGTTTAAATGCTGAAATATCAACTTGTGAAACTTATAGTAAGTCTGCTTACTTGCTGTTTTTGTACTAATGATGCTGTTATCAGCTTTTTTCCTGGTTGTTGATTTGAGGCAAGATACCAGAAGTTCCTTGAACTTGGTTTTATTAATTGGAAAGCATAGAAGATGATAAAATTGGCTCAAGGTAGAGTATTGTGTTGTAATTTCAGGAAGTAAAGCTTCAGTGAACTTAGTTAGGAGGAGGAAGTATTGTAATAACTTGATCTAATGTAAACCATTAGGATCTTGTTAATGTTAGCCTTCAAGATAACAAAGTTGTGAAAAATACAACAGTAAAGAATATTTTAGATAGTAGTAATCTTCTTTTTATTTGTTTTCAACATTGTTTAGAACTGGATTGTTTTAATGAACTTATCAGGAAAAGCTAGTGTATTAAGATTTTTTTGGGTTTTATATCAATATTAAAATAGAATTATTCTTGTTTGTGATCTAAATTTTATTGTTGTCTTTTTTCTCAAGTTTGATCAAGGTAGTCAGCACACAATTCACTTAGTTTGTACCCAAGTGATTGATAATTCAAACAAAACTAACACCCAGTCCACTGAGGTAAAAGAGACAGTAAGTATATTTTTTATGTCATATATGTCTTAGTGTAATTAAAATTATTACATATATTTCATTATTTGTTTTCTTTTTATTTTTCAATGTATATGCACAAGCAAATTGATGTTATTTGATGTCAAAACCACACATTAATGTGCATGCTCCTTTGGACAATATATACATATATATATATATAGGCACAGGTTGCTTCCCAACCACATGGTTTTGATGCTATGTTTCTTCTACTATAGCCTCAGGCCAACCAAAGCCTTGTGAGTGGATTTGGTAAACAAAAACTGAAAGCCCGTTGTATGTGTGTGTGTGTGTGTGTGTGTGTGTTCATCCCCACACCACTACTTGACAACTGGTGTTGGTGTGTTTATGTCCCCATAACTTAGCGGTTTGGCAGTAAAGACTGATGAATAAGTACCAGATTTAACAAAGTACTGGGGTTGATTCAGTTGACTAAAAATTCTTCAAGGCAGTGCCCCAGTATGACCACAATATTATAATGACTGAAACAAGTAAAATACAAGATATATATATATATATATATATATATATAGCGTGAGAGAGTTAGGGGTTGGGGGTACAACTCACTAAGGGATAGTATCTATCCAGTATACTGCTGGGAGGGTACCCAATTATTGCTACACTAGTGCTATACTAGGTGCAATCAATGGGAGCGGGTAAAAGTGGAGGTTTTACCCAAAATTTGTGTAACAATTAGAAAATGGAGGATAATATGCTGAACCCAACTACTTGCAGACGGTGTATCCCGTTGAATTCATTAATTTAATTCATAGCAAAAGTGACAAAAGAAAGGAAGAAAAGAAAAA
>NC_068983.1:99935880-99939328 GCF_001194135.2 Octopus bimaculoides
TTTTTTTTTTTTTTTACTTATTCCTAAGAAAGCATTTGGAGTTAAAAAAGAGAAAATTAGAGGTTGCTACCAAGCTTGAACCGGTTTGATATGTACCTAGTTAACCTAATTTGAAAAAAATCAATGACACTCTAGGCTATAGTACATAGTGAAGTACTGTGTATAGTGCGTTAGCTATTTTTTATGTGGAAGTTTCTCCAGTAGGCATATAACCACGTATATAAGTTTATTTTTGTTTTTTGTGAAGCAAGAGTAATGTTTTCTTGTTTCTGTTTGAGAGTGACGACCTGTAACTTTTAACAATTTGAAGAAGGTATTGCTTCTGCTCTTCATCATTGGTTATTAGTTTGTTGTATTCCTTCATCAGTCATACACCTCATTCTGCAATGTTGTTTACCACTTTGAGTCCATATGTGATATCTCTTGCATTCGCATAACTTTCAACATCATTCCATTCTTTAGCATCTTTTTCAAGAAAAGTGCAAGGCACCTCTAAGATTTCAAAGAATCTTTTTGTGCTGACAGTAATGAAATCCTGCAGTTGTTTCTGCCCAGCTGCTTCAGGATTTATTGATGCTCGTTTACTTGGTTTTGAGTCAACTGGTTTCTGCAGGGCATGCTTAATTTTGTTTTTTTGTCTCATGCAAAACAGCTGAATCAAAAAATGCAAGTGCCACGAGTTCCTCAGATAGGTACCACAAATGTCTCAAAAACTTATTGAGTGCAGCACTTGAAATTTTGTCATCCTTTTGCTTGTAGAGCTGCTGACCTTGCATGAGCGTATGGGTGCCAGGTACCACGATCCGATGTATATTACAGCTGAAAAGCAGCAAACCTCTCTCAGTCCTTTTTCCGCTCTTGGTTAGTTAAAACTGAGATTTAAATATCCAAATTTTAATGCAGTAAATTAGCTTGGTCATCCATCATGCTCTGTGATAAGCTCTGGGTGCTTTAAAGCTGATTCCTGATTTGGGGGTACTACCGAGGAAAAGGAGCGTTAGCTTGAGCAATTCCTTGTAGTCATCACAAGGCTGCTCTTCATCAGGCTGAGCTTGAGCAAATTGAATGATTTCTTCAGCATCTGAGATTTTCTCTGCAATGTTAGGATCATCTGTTGCTGTTTGGTAACTGTTCTTGTCAATTTCCACCCACTTTGCTTTGAATCTCTTAAACAGTTGTATGTCGGGGCCAGTAGAAGATGGCAAGGAGACAGAAAATGTACAATAAATACAAACTGAAAAATAACAGTATACAAGATGTTCTGTGGATGGTAGCAACCTCTAAAATGTCTTCAATTGCACTGAAATTTTGCATGTTGAGTTTATGCACTAAATTAAATAAAATTAGAGGGTGTCTTCAAGTTTTTGAAATGATAAGTTATTTTGCATCACCTTAATGCACATGCATTAGATACTTGGATACATGCTTTATAAATTGTGGGCTCTCTGATCATTTGATCTGATTCTCTTTTTTCTTTTGTTATGTCCATTTTGCTGTGATGGTATAAGTTGAGGCAATATTTTTCAGCCAAATGTTGAGTTGAGTCATTCCTTAAATGTGAGTGTTGATTATATTGACTCCACAACTTGATTACTTCTTATTTTATGACCATAGCAGGATTTGAAACAGGAATATAAAAGGAGGTAACCATATAAGGGGAAGTTTTTTTTTTATTCCCCAAAAGGTTTCCACATAGAATCTGGAGTGAGGAAAACTTTCATTTCAAAAGTTTCAACTTCAGAAATTAACTAGAAGTTAGACTAAGAAACCAGAATAGAGGTAGATGTTTGTGATTTAATGTATATTTACTGTTCATTTTAACATCATCATCATCGTTGTCATTTAATGTCTGTTGGATGGTTTGACTGAGGGTTGGCAAGCCAGGCTCCAATTTGATCTGGCAAAGTTTCTACAGCTGGATGCCCTTCCTAATACCAACCACTCCAAGAGTGTAGTGGGTGCTTTTACGTGCCACCGGCATGAGGGCCAGTCAGGTGGTACCGGCATTGACCATGCTTGAATGGTGCTTTTTATGTGCCACCGGTACAAGAACCAGTCAGGCAGCACTGGCAGCAACCACACTCGAATGGTGCTTTTTACATGCCACCGGCACAGGACCAGCCAGCTGGCACTGGCATCGATTGGTAGAAATTGGAAATTTTAATTTATAAAAGGTATCTTTTATAGATTAAAAGGTATGAAGTAGATTTTAAAACCAAGTTTCTTGAGATCCTAAAACAAAGGTGCCATGTAAAAAGCATTGATATGGGTGCTGATACCATGTAAAAAGCACCCAGTACACTCTCTAAAGTGGTTGGAAGGACATCCAGCCTAGAAACCAAGCTAAAACAAACTATGAAGCCTGGAGTGGCTCCTGGCCTTGCCAGTTCCTGTCAAGCTGTCCAACCCATGCTAGCTTGGAAAACTGACGTTAAATGTTGGTTTTGATGATTCTTCATTAGGTTTAATTTCATATTGTTGAGGAATTAACAGTGCCACTATTATTTCTTTTATCTAGGTTCCCGAAGCATCTGGTCCAGAACCTGTATCTTTCACAGCTTCAGAGACTGAATTGAGACATCGAAGTCATAATGCAGAAGGCTTTTATAATCCTAGGTTGGTATTGTTTTTATAGAATTCTGTTTGAATTGAATGCAATCTGTGTATGGTGCCTATGCAATAATGCAGAAATTGTATTTCTATGTTTAAAAGTATTCTTTATGTTGATGTCCTAAGAATTCTATAAGCTTTTGAGAGTATATCTATGGAGAAAGCCTCCACATTTGTTGTCCATTCTGCATCCCACTGTACTTAGTATACACTGCACAAATCTTCTCTCAATCTACTTGCTTCCACTTTAGCAGGTTCCACATACCAAGTGTGAATGCACCTCTGGTTACTTCAAAAAAAGGTCACTGGTTCTAACTGTGCCTTTCATTACTCTCAAACATTGTGCTCGTGTGCTAACCTTCATACTGACCAGGCTCTTCAACTGCATACTCTCTTTCTCTCTCTCTCTCTCTCTCTCTGTAGATATATCCTAGTCTTTGTATCTTGCTACTGTGTATCCTATTTCCAAGGAAGGCCACCCACCTGACCCAGCTGAGTGCCATCCTAATACACTCATTTCCAATATTTTTAGTGACAGAGATGGCTATCAACAATACTTGGATCTATTTTAAAACGGGGGCCACAGTTTTCATTAATGTTTTACATAGTGTTTTTGGTACCGAAAGACTTTCAAACTTCGTATACTTATCTATTTTGTGTTATAGAACAGAAAAATATTTTTGTATTCGAATTTATTTCATGTAAAAAATTGTCTTATTTGATAATTTCAACCAATCACTGACAAGTATTCAGTTGTTTACATTTACTCCTTTGGCTGATTAAGCGGTGTAAAGCATATTTAATCTCCATAACTTCTGACATTTGCAGAGAGGCAACA
>NC_068983.1:99939446-99943753 GCF_001194135.2 Octopus bimaculoides
TATAATAGAAAGGTTTATTAGCTACTGCCAATATGCTTCAGCCATTTTTTGACAAGGAAATAATAATTTTATCACCGATAGAATTGTTTCAGAATCATTTGTTTATGTAGTCGGCACTTAATGTATATCGGCTGAATGGACGTCAGTGATTGGTTGAAATTACAGAAATACGACAACTTTAACATGGAATAACTTAGGGATTTCTTTTTTTTTTAAAGAAGACTAAGAGAAAAAGATGTTTTATATGACACATTCTACCAGTGTTCCAAGTTTCAAAGTGTTTCGTTAAGAAAATACTGTGGCCCCTGTTTTAAAAAAGATCCCAATACTCTTTCCCAGTACCTTGAATTGATTTCTTTTTTTAATAATCACCTGTATGTCTTTTATAAAGCCAAATATATAGGGCATCTATTTTCTTTTGTCATTCACAAGTGGGTCTTCTTTATCAAGAAATTTAGTGAAAGTAGTGTTGTTTTCAAAATCAATAAAGCTGTCAACCATGTCTGGCATGTGAACCATCAGTCAAAATATTTGCCTTTGTGTTCCATCTATTTCTTATCTCTTAGATAGATGGCTTCCTGTCAGATTGTACTATTGTGATGTATTGATGGAGCTTTCTCTGATCCACACTCTGTCTACTCTGGTGTGTTTCTAGGTTCAGTTTTGTCCCACAGTTTTTCTTTTTGCTATCACTGAGCTATTTGTCCTCACTTTCAACAATGCACACTTCTACACATGATATCATTCTTTATTCTTCCCTTACCTCCTACACTCATGTGTTATCCATATGCAATCTATAACAGATCTGCACTAACTCCATGAACAGAGACCTCAAAAACATACAACAATGGAGCCATGCCAAACATGTTTCAATGGCACCCCCACCAGAAAAAAAGAAAAACAGAATCACTGCTCATATTGTGAAAACATCATTATCTCACTCACCTCATTTGAAGAAGAGCAGCATTCGGCTAAAGCCCTTGCAATCAATTCATCATCACTGAATATTTCTTTTGATAAATGCACATCTTTAATGTAGCAAAAATTGAAACCAGAAAATGCTTCAGTCTGAAATAATTATTAATCCTCTGTGTCGGTACCCCATCGCTTACGACGTCGAGGGTTCCAATTAATCCGATCAACAGAACAGCCTGCTCGTGAAATTAACGTGCAAGTGGCTGAGCACTCCATAGACACGTTTACCCTTAATGTAGTTCTCGGGGATATTCAGCGTGACACAGTGTGACAAGGCTGACCCTTTGAATTACAGGTACAACAGAAACAGGAAGTAAGAGTGAGAGAAAGTTGTGGTGAAAGAGTACAGCAGGGTTCGCCACCATCCACTGCCGGAGCTTTAGGTGTTTTCACTCAATAAACACTCGGTCTGGGAATCGAAACCACGATCCTATGACTGCGAGTCCGCTGCCCTAACCACTGGGCCATTGCGCCTCCACATTAATCCTCTATAAAGTTCAAGTAAAACACATTATGGAGTATGTTCCTTCATTCAGAGAAAAGTTATTCAGCTGATTGGCCCTCCAGCCTCTAACCTCTAGAAATGTGCATTCTCTTCTCACTCTGACTTCTTACCACTACTACAATGGACATTACCTCCAATCAAACATTGTAGACTCATTTGTTCCTCTCCTCCTCTCATCACTAGTATGTGTACACCCTACCTCTCCTAGGCTCACACTAACTATTACAGTCAGTCCTTTCTTCTTAGAATGTCAGCTCTCTGGTATTCCATCCTTGCACATGTCTATCCAACAGTTTAAATGAAACATAATACCAGCAGCATACAACAACATTGTAAGCAGACATTGACTACAGTGCTATCACAAATCAACAGCAGAAGCATACAACAATACTCGCACACTACAATTAAGGTAGCACATAAGAGCAATGCTAGCATGTAACAACACTAGCACAACTATAATGCTAGCATGTAACAGCAACAACAACAATGCTAGCACACAGCAACAACATTAATGCTAGTGCACAACAGTGATAATAATAATAATAATAATAATAATAATAATAGTAATGTTCGTCCATTGTTCATGTGGAAGATGGATCAGAGTGTGTCTGATGTGTTCTTAGAAGGCTCTGCTGCAGATCAAGCACTGGTGGTCTGCTGGGAATGAAAGCAAGAGTTGGTTCTGAACTTGTACAACTCATGTTTTCTTTGGTGGCAACACTAGTACACAACAACAAAGCTAACAACACATGGTGTAAGTTTTTTTTAAAATCTTCTCTGTAAACAATGTAATTACTCATTGTTTTCAAATACTTGTGTAAAATATCATGACTGAATCTACTTTGACCTAGTTTTATAACTTTTAAACTGTCTTCTCTGTTCCAGCATGGTCAATTCACCATTTCCACAGCAAGTTCCTTACATAATGTCACCGATGGGACCTTTATCTCAACCTGGTTTTCTCTATAGTCCTGAGCAATATGCATGGATGCAACAAATGTACTCCCAGTACATGGCCCAGTATATGCAATAGTAAGTAAACTTTCATGTTATCCTTTCTTGAGGAGGAAAAAAAAGAAATAGTAAACATGGCTGTGTGGTCAGAAGTTTGCTCCCCAACCACATGGTTCTAGGTTCAGTCCCATTGCATAGAACTTTAGGCAAGTGTATTTTGCTATAATTCCTGGCTAACCAAAGCCTTGTAAATGGATTTGGTAGACAGAAATTGAAAGAAACTTGTCATATATACATACATATGTGATGTATGTGTGTGTTAGTGTCTTCTTGCTTTGATGCTGTGTGGTAGTTGTAAACAAATGTTACTGTCATGCATGCATGGAAGATCGAACATTAAAATAATGATTTTGATGATGATGGTGTTGGCATGGAGAAATTGTGAGGGCATCCTTAACAAAGTAAACATAATTCGGCCAGTCTAGGTATAATATCTAAAATGACACCATGACTAGGTGGTTTGTATGTTACATTTTGTCAAAGGATTTGGTAATATTAAATGTAGCAACCTTTGTTTTACAATTGTTTACAATCTTTGAGACAATTTGTGTTTTACATATAAATTAAACTTGATTCTCTTGCAAAATTTTGCCAGAGAATCAAGTTGGTAGTAGCTATTGAGAAAGATGTTAAAATGTAAAATAAAACTGTGTGTGCATGTATATAACTAACTCCTCTTTTGGCTCTCTGATCAAGCAATCTGAACTGAAACTTAGTGTCTGAATGTAGCTTGACAGTAGAAGGTGCAGGCATAACTGTGGTTAAGAAGTTCTCTTTGTAATTATATGATTTTGGGCTCAATCCCACTGTGTGCAACTATGGGCAAGTAATTTCTAGTGTTGCTGTGGACTGATATATGCTTTGTGTGTGAATGTAGTCAACAGAAATTGTACTAAGCTCTCCTCCCTCCTCCTCCTTGGTTGGGTGGGAGTAGCTAGGAAGAAAATAAAGATGGTAGTGATGGGGTAATTTCTAAACTGTAAGTAAATAGTGAGTCGTCAATATTCTAAATATTTTACGCTAACATAAATTACTGTTTTTTTTCTTTTTCTTTTTTTAGCTACCAGTCTGGTACTATTCCAGCTCCTGTTCCAACAAACATGCCTCCTAACAATGGTATAAATAACCAGCCTGAGGTAAATAATGCAGAGGTGCGACAGCGTAACCCCAACTTGCGTATGAATGCACAAGGTGTACTGGATGATGAAGATGAATTTGAACAAAGAGACTGGTTGGATTGGATGTATGCAGCATGTCGGTTTGCCATATTGATGGGCATTGTCTACTTTTATTCTACTCTAAGCCGCTTTGTGATTGTTTTCTTAACGTGTTTCATGCTTTACATGTAAGTATATATATCCTTACCAAATCACTCTTGTCTTAGTGTTTCCTTTCTGAAGACAACATTACTCTTTAATTTTAAATGTTTCCTTATTTAAATTCTTGATATTTTTATTTGCAGATACATTTATTACTATTTAATTTTCTTTGTGTATGAATGATCTAGATATTCCTAATTACATTTGAGTTTGCAGTTAGAGTGAAGAGTGTAAAGATTATTTAGCTTAAATACTGGTTATGTTCTTGTTTAGTGCAACAGATACCAATCTGTGATACAATTCTTTCACTTGTCCATATTCTGATGCCAATAGCAACTAATTACAACCAGCTCAGATTGTTCAAAATATGTATTTCATCCTTGACTTCATTGTAATGTCATGAATATTAACACTAAAAAATGTGCTTTTTCTCTCTCTCTCTCTCTCTCTTTCTCTCTCTCTCTCTCTCTCTCTCTCTCTCTCTCTCTCTCTCT
>NC_068983.1:99944105-99946511 GCF_001194135.2 Octopus bimaculoides
GTTAATGCTTCCCCCTGCCTGAAAGGGTTTTGCTTTGCAAATGTCCTCATGCTGTGCTGGCCCACATTAAAAGCATCTGTGCCAGCCCACATAGAACACTCTCATGCTGATCTATGTAAAAGGTATCTGTTCTAGTCCATGTAAAAAAAAAAAAAAACACCCATGCCAGTTCATGTAAAGAGCACCCAGTACATTTTGTAAAGTGGTTGGCATTAGGAAGGGCATCCAACCAATCAGTAGAACCTGGTGCAGCTCTTCAGCTTACTAAGCTCTGGTTAAACAGTCCAATCTATGCCAGCATGGAAAACAGATGTTAAATGATGATGATTATATATATGAGCAGGTGTGGCTTGAGAAATTAGTTTCTGACCCATTGGTTTTTGGTCCAGTAGTATAATGTATCATTTTGGTTAAGTGTCTTCTTGTATAGTCCCTGGCCAACCAAAGCCTTGAGAGTGTATTTGGTAGACAGAAACTGAAAGAAGCCCATCATACACACATACACACATGTATATGAATGTATGTGAGTGTGTATGTTTATGCCTCTAAATAATTCACCAGATCCAACTCATTGTTTTGTCTACTGTCTGCCTTTTTTGCTATAACTATAATGGATTTGTTCTTAATTAGAATCTTGTATATGTGAAGGTTGGCTGAAAAGTTTATAGCCTGACCAAGATACTTTCATGGAATTGGACCAAATGTGGTTTATTTTTTAACATAGTTCTCCCTGCAGTGCTTGGATCCCATTGGTGAAGAAGCTTTTATCCTGTTGGTCAAAAAATTCATCAACAGCAGATTTGATGTCATTATCATGGGGTGCTGATTCTCAGCCAAGTGTTTTTTCATATTGGAGAACAGGATAGTCAGATGGGGCCAAATCGAGAGTATAGGGAGGGTGATCAACCAGTTCAAAGCCACAGTCACATATACCAGCCATTGAAAGCAAGGACTTGTGTGCTGGAAGATTGTTGTGATGAAACAAGAACCTCTTTTGTCAGTTTTCCTGGGTGTTCATTTTGATAGCCTTTCACAACTGCCTCAGCAAGTTAGCATAGTACTCCTTATTGATGGTGTGACCTTTTTGAAGATAGTCAATAAACACAATGCCTTTTGCATGCCAGAAAACTGAGGCCATCACCTTCCCTGTGGATGAAACTACCTTGGCCTTGTTTGGAGCAGGGGAAGAGGGGTGTTCCCACTGCATGGATTGTCTCTGGCTCAAAGTGATGAACCCAACACACATCCTGGGTTATGAAATGTTCAAGGAGACTAGATCTGTTGAAACAATGTTGGATTTTCCAGTGATGTGATCAGCTTGTTGCAATTTTGATCAGGTGTCAGAAAACGTGGCACCCATTGAGCAGAAATGTTTGTCTGCCAAGTTTATTGTGTAGAATATTTTCAACTCTGATGGGATATGCTAATAGCATTGGCTATTTGATTTATAGTCAATTGCCTGTCGTCCATCACCATGTGGTGAATATGATCAATGTTTTCCTTGGTGGTGGCAGCTGCAGGACGTCTAAGACATTGGGTCATCTTAAAGACTCTCCCTTCCCCTCCTAAATTCAGCTGCCCACTTTTACATTGTTGATAAAGCTGAAGTGTCATTCCCTAACGTAGCAACCATGTCAGCATGAATGTCCTCAGGGGTTAAGCCCTTTTCTGCATGTATTGGATAACACCACAATGCCAGATTTTGTCCATTTTCAAGAAAAATTGCTGCTGCTTATTTTTGAAGTCTTCCTTGAACAGTCAGATGTCAGTTTACCTGGAAAGAAACAATGCAGTCATTAATAAAAAAAAAAGTTGAAATTAATGCTTGCAAGATTTCACAGCTCTAGCATCAATACTTCATAGTCAGCCTATGAACTTTTCAGCCCACCCTCATACATCTAAATCTATGTCTTTTTATTTTTCATCACTTATTTCTCACCCTAAAATCCATACAAAGTGTTACATTTAATCCTTTATCCTGAAGTCTGCTACTCTGTTAAATCATGTGTTTTTTGCAAACCATTAAACTGTACTAATTTTAAACAACTTGTGTTTCTCTCCAATAGTTCTACATAGTGTAAATAATACCACATCACAAAAACAATCGTATAAATTCAGTTGATATCCTGTTGCAAGCTTATGTTGAGTTTTTATTAAAAGAAGGAATTGATTAATGGATTAAAGTCATGATTGAATTAATGTGTTTTTGGAGAAATAACCGGTTTCGTATTTTCTTTTCGAATTTCTCTACCTGTATCATAATATGTCTTCGCTATGGTGTAAAGTATGGAGTTCTAGATAGGGGGAGGTAATCAGGGATTTTTATGGTATAAGGGAGATAATCAAAAATGTTGGGGATGAGAGATTTTGATAAATTTAACATGATTTGGTTTAGAAGGAATAGAA
>NC_068983.1:99946762-99950565 GCF_001194135.2 Octopus bimaculoides
ACACATGCCGTGGGCACAAGTGTCAGAAAGGCGTCGCTGGGCACAGGTGCCATCACAATTTCGCTTTCGCTTGCCTCAATAAGTCTTCACAAGCTGAGTTTCATGTCCAATGAGGGAGATGACGTTGGCATGGGTGCCAGTCGTCAAATTTAACTCGATTTCGATTTCACTTGCCTCAACAGGTCTTCGCAAGTGGAGTTTAGTGTCCAATTTAACTTGATTTCGATTTCACTTGCTTCAACAGGTCTTCGCAAGTGGAGTTTAATGTCCAATTTAACTTGATTTCGATTGTGATTTTTTTTATTGCCCACAAGGGGCCATATACGCATGTGTATGTATGTGTGACATTTATAAAACACTTAGGCACTGGCCACTGTTCTTTTCAACTATGCAAGCAATGTTGGAGTGACATAAGTTGTGTTTAAGGGAAAGAAAAATTGGTGAAACATAAAAAGGTACCAGACAACTTTACTGTAATTGCTCCAGCTATTGTTGTGATTTTATTCATATACTTTTGTTTTTTGAACAGTCATCAAGCTGGCTGGTTCCAGGTTCAAAGACAGCCTGTAGCTATGGGTGCACCTCCTGGGGATCAGAATGGACCAGCAGCTCAACCTGCTCCAGCTGTTAATGAACATCAAAATGAAAATCCTGATGCACAAGTAAGTTCAACTGTGTTAGATAAGAATTTTGAAAGACAGTTTCTAAAGATAGTGTACCATAAAATAACTTCAGATTCCCTCATATAATATGAATATCACTAAAATAGCATTAATAAGTTGATGTAAAACAAAATATAATGAAGAAATAGAAACAAAAGAAAAAAACAAAGAACAAGTAACCATTCAGTGCAGAAATTAAAGTTTTAGAGTATATCATGGTAAATATGTCTTCATTTAGTTTTCATAATTTCAGCTTTCTGTAAATCTTTGTCATATTAAATTTTATCAGTTTCAAGATTTACTGATTGTTTAAACATTTGAGATGGAATCGTCAGATACAACTAGATAATTTTCAAACTGTTAACCTCTTCTTCAGAGATGAAACATTATTAAGCATTTATATCCTATTGTTAATTATTCTTTCTTTCTTTCTTTTTTTCCCCCAGAATGAAGGTACTTCTGATGAAAGTGGTTCAGATGAATCTCAGTCAGAACTTCCTCAGGAACCAGCTCTTCCTCGTGGCCTCTCTCTTGTCTGGCTTCTTGTGCGAACATTTTTCACTTCTTTATTTCCACAGCAGCCTCCTGCTGTGAATGCTAACTAAGTGTCTCAAAAAGCAAAAAAAAAAAATGAATGGTAATCAACTGATGAAAACATTTAAAATAATGAATTGATTATACAGAAAAAAAAAAAAATTCTTAATGGACTCGGCACTTTGATGGCTAGCCTGACATATCTTTTGGTATTCTGGGGACGATGACCAGGCGTCTTAATGATTATGGTTAAAATAACTAAATAACTGAAAAGTCTTTATGAAATTGAACATTTACCAAGCAAATTAAGCAGTAGCAAAAGGCTAGGGTTAAGTTCCTTTGGTTTTTGCTGTTATGTTTGGTAAAGCCTCATTTCGTATTGAATTATATTCTCTCCAGTATTTCACATTTTAGATCTGAAATACATTTTATTTTATATCTTGGTATAAAAACTGAAAACAAACCAAATAAAATGAATAAACAGAAACTTTTGCAACCCACTTTAGTTTGTAAAACATGATCTTTTCTCCAAGTATTCAAGTCTTTCTTATGCTTACTGGTTACATACACCTGAGTCATTATCACACTTTAAAGAAGAAATTACAAGTTGTAACAAAATCAATTTGTTAATTTTGAAGGAATAATTTCGTACCCCCCCCTTTTTTTTTTGCTTTTACTCTAGAACATAGGGCTGTTTTGAAATTTAGAATGTTTAACAAATGTTATTTATCATTTCTCTATTTGTAAAGTTTAAGTATATAATTTTTCTGTTAAGTCTTTAGGATTCTGATATCTAAAATAAATTGCGATTTTGTTGTATTTCATTTTATTAGTTTTCCTGCCTGTGAGGTACTTTTTTTTACTTCCCTTGTTTAGAATATCTTTCGTAAATCCACTATTAATTAAATCTCCAGGTTGATGTTTTAATTGATATTCTGTAGTTAATTGTTGATTTTTTTTTTTTTTTGTTTATCTCAAATTTTTATCCACATGGCAGAAAAACATCTCCCTTTCATACACACAATTATGTTTTCTTGTCAATACGAAAATTGAAATAACTAAAACACGTTTTTTTTTTAATCTCTATCTCTAGATAGAAAATTAACTTACGAAGGGAGATAACTTCTGTTACTGATGTCCAACAACAGAAATCATGTGTGCTACTTAAAATTTTTTTCCGATTTTTCATTAAAAAACATACATTTAATGAAAAATGAACTAAAAGCAAAATCGTGGTGATTTTTTTTTTTTTTCAAGAAGTAATTTACGATTGAGTATAAGCATCAGACCCCCATAAACAAGTCAACTAAATGTTTAAAAAAAATCTTGTAAATATACCTTTCTATACTGTTCAGTTTACTAAGTATATCACCCTTATGTTAAGAGGAGAGCGATGAGACGGACAACGTTGGATGTATAAAAAACATATATATACAGAAGCACTTATATATTAACACATTGTGCTATTATAAATATTTATCTTTCATATATGAGTACTTTAAATGGAGTTGTGCTCTTTGGAAGTGAAGCTTTTCTGTCCTTTATTGGAAGGATGCTACAGTGAACTACATTGTCAATTGTAACATTGCTTAATATAATTTAACTTTGTATCTATTTCATTCAGGTTTATTTGTATAATAATTTCAGTGGTTGATTTTCGTTCTTAGCTTACCATTAACTAAGCCAAATTAAGAACTAGAATCACCCTTCAACTATCTGGTAACTGGTTTCTTTTTAATTTCTTCTGTTTTGGGGTAGTTTTGGTTTAAAATTTATTAGGTTGAATTTTAAACACTGTAATTACCTTTCTTTTTCTTTTTTACATTTTTGATTATTTTATGTATACCAAAACAGTTATTTACAAATGATTTGATTATGTCCCAATGTTAGTGTTTCTTTTCATATCTTTGAAATTCTGTTAATATTAAACTTTTTGTAGTGTCAAGATGGGCTCTTACACTACTACCCTTCCCTCTTACTCATTATTATTATTATTATTATTATTATTATTATTATTATTTTCTTTCCTTTTCTTTTATTTTTATAATTTCTTTTACTTTCACACAAATGCAGAATTCTGACTGTGATATCATTATGGAGGAGTAATTCATTTTTGGTTTGACTTAAAGTGAAAAAAAAAAAAAAGAAGAAATGATTTCTCGGCGTGGTTCAGTGAATATTATATGTTCAATTATATGTAAATTGTATAGATTAAAAATGTTAATTAAAAAGTGGATTCAAATTATTTTGTGAGCATTCCTATGATTTTTGTTGTTGATTTTTAAATTCAAAACATTGTAAATAAGCTGCTAGCCTTTAGAAATAACTGCAAGAATTTGATTCATAATACTTGTTTTATATAAACACTATGGAACAGTAAATTCAATTAAATTTCTCTGGAGTGAACAGTATGAGTAGTGTGTGTGTGCATAATATGACTAAAAATGTATTTCTGGCATCTGTACTTTAATAAGACCCCAAGTTTGTACACACACACACACACATGTGCGTGTGGGCCACCTGCATCCGTGGGTGGATGCATGCGTGTGTATAGGTATTCAACTATATCTAATGCATAAGTGTGTGTATATATATATATATATATAT
>NC_068983.1:99951801-99953973 GCF_001194135.2 Octopus bimaculoides
GAGGTAAGAGCTCTCTAAACTTTGCCCAGGCTATTCTTATTCTAGCAGCTACACTTTCAGCACACCCACCCCCACTACTAACTTGGTCACCCAGATAGCGGAAGCTATCGACTACCTCTAGTTTTCTCTCCCTGGAATGAGATAGAAGTTGTTTCCTGTTTGTTTACAGTGTTTATTGCACCAGCAGCTAAACCTGGTCTGTTTGGCTGATGTGGCTGTGATTGTTTTTGGTTAGGCACAATCTATAACACCGTTTCTCAACCTGATCATTTCATGTCCTGTTTCGATTGAAGATTTCACCCTCTCCTGTCAGAAAATGGCTTCAGGAGTTGTGAAGAAAGAATTTGTACATAGTCTGTTTGTGAGAGCTATTCTATTGGACGTCTTTCTACTCATTAAAAGATTTATTTAATCATGAACATAGAAAGAAAAGATATATGAAATGGACATGTGTGTGTATGGGGGAGGTGTATGTGAGAGAGAAGAAAAGTGAAGAAAAAGGCTAAGTGAACTATGGGAAAAGTAATTGTTATACACTTATAGAAAAACAATTTATATTATAGAAATTGATACATACCTGTTGAAGATTAAAATATATAAGAACTATTGATGGTGTATGTGCATATGAGAGAGAGAGGGGGAGAGAAATGAAATTTATCATTCAGTTTATTTATTTATTATGTATATACGTATGAATGGCTTCAGTGACACACACTCACATACATGCATGCACGCACGCGGGTTGTTTTAATCGATTTTCTCTGGAAGTATGGGGGCTAGCGAAAAAAATAGAAGCGCATTCCAATCTATGCACCCGTCTCCACATGTGTGCCATTTTTCACGCGAATCCACCCAGCCGTTTGGCTGTGAATCTCAAGACAAGAAAGAATACAATGGTCGACCAACTTCAATTTATATTATAGATATATCATATATATATATATATATATCTGTAAAAATATGTGACACTTATTCAATAGCCATGATAAAACTCCGAGTTTCGGATGCCGGGGTCGAAGTCCACGCCAACATCTCTTCAGTTATCCGGCCACTGAAGATTCCTGTGAAAATTGACCACTAACCAAAGGGAAATTACTGTGTGATTGACCGTCATTAAGACAAGAGAGCTAATAGACCGCTAAGTAAGGGGCGGGGGTAAAAGTAAGGGAATAGAGAAGTCTATAGGTTCGCGTAAGCGCACCAATCCGTACATTCGCCTATATTTATATACTAAACCACCCTCGCTTTAAACACATGCTCACCCACATACTCGCCAAAAACTATACATATATGTACATATGCATATATATACACACCCACACCCACACACACACAACTCCGCACCCATACACGCAAGCCAAAAAAATTTTATAGGGCTAAAAGCAAAAAAAAGTGTGGGGGAAGCTTTTCGTTTTTTGCTTCTAGTTCTATAAAAATTTTTTTTTCATGCATGTGTATGGGTGCGGGGTTGTTGTGTGCGTAAATGTGGGTGTGTATGCGTGTATATATATATGCATATGTACACATATATAGTTTTTGGCTAGTATGTGTGTGAGCATGTGTGTGTTTAAAGCGAGGGTGGTTTAGTATATAAATATAGATAAATGTACGCATTGGTGCGCTTACGCAAACCTACAGACTTCTCTACTCCCTTACTTTTATCACCGCCCCTTACTTAGCGGTCTATTAGCTCTTTTGTCTTTATATATATCATATATATATTATCATATATAGCATATATGTATTATATATATTTATATAATCATATATGTATAACATATATATATATAAGTATTATACATATATATATATATATATATAAAATTTAATAAATGGAGTAATACGCATATGTTAAATGAATTGTGTTATTTCCGACATATGTTTCGAATGCCGACGTACTGTCTCGTAGTGTTGCAACTCTCAACGGTTTTTTCAAATAACATATGTAGCAATCTTCTATACCCACACTTATCACATTCGGTTAAAATGTCTTACGGTTAAGTTGGATCTTATGTATTTCCCTGAAGAGAAGATTACATCTTTATCAACATCACCTATTCCTTTGGAAGGGACCATTTGTAAACTTCGAAACATATGTCGGAAATAAAAGAATTCATTTAACATACGCATATTACTCCATTTATTAAATTTTATATTTACTCAAATACCCCA
>NC_068983.1:99954073-99955479 GCF_001194135.2 Octopus bimaculoides
TACATAAAAGAAAATTGGAAAAGATTCCTGGACGACTGTTTCATACTCTGAATGAAAACATAGATAAACTCCTGAAATTCAAAAGACTATTGAACAGCGTCAACCCAAACATACAGTTCACAATGGAATACAACCAAAAGGAGCTCCCATTCTTGGATATACTAATTAAAAAAATAAACCTAATTATAGAAACGGACATATTTTACGAAACCACAGACGCCGAACAGTATCTACTATTTGATTCACGGCACCCAAGACACACCAAAACAAACACCCGCTTCAACCTTGAAAGAAGGATATGCACAATAGTGTCAGAAAAAAATACCAGAGACTTTAGATTGCAAGAACTCAAAAACACCCTGATTGACAGACACTACCCAGTTCAACTCATAAAGGATGGAATCAGACGTGCATCACAAATCAACATAGAAAGCTTAAGCAAAGTTCAACACAGCAACACACCTTCCCCGAAAATACTGCCGTACATATCCACATACAATACTAGAAACAAAGAAGCCTTCACTATCATGACCCAAACTTTACAAATAAACATAAGGAAATTTTACACACACATAAAATCTTTAAAAGCTACAAACAACCAAAATCACTTAAAAAGATCCTCACAAAGGCAAAATTATTTTCCAAAATAACAGATGCAAAAGTGAAAAAATGTGGTGGACCGAATTGCGCAACATGCCCAAACCTTCTAGAAGGATCAGATTTCCTTTTCAAAGAGGGACAAAAATTCAAAATCAAATCTGATTTTACGTGTGCTTCAGAAAACCTGATTTATGTCATAAGATGCTCGGGCTGCCGCCAAAACTACATAGGGTCCACGGGATTATCGTTCAGACACAGATGCACTCTGCATCAGCAGCAGATTGCATTCCCAGAATACCGAATGATACCCTTTAGTGACCATATTGAGAAATGCGCAAAACAAATGCTACCACAATTTATTATCTTTCCATTCTATCAATGTGCCATTGGAACGCCAACACGAATTAGATTAAATAAGGAAACCTTCTTCATTGAAAAATATAAGCCAAAGCTCAATCATTGCTAATACCTTTATATAAGGAAACTCACCTCATTGAAAAAAGATATAAAGCAAAACCTAACCACTTGTAACATTCTATTCCTTCTAAACCAATGTTAAATTAATCAAAATCTCTCATCCCCAACATTTTTGATTATCTCCCTTATACCAGAAAAATCCCTGATTACCTCCCCCTATCTAGAACTCCATACTTTACACCATAGCGAAGACATATTATGATACAGGTAGAGAAATTCGAAAAGAAAATACGAAACCGGTTATTTCTCCAAAAACAATGTTTCTATACTCAAAATTTTATAAAATGTTTCTAACATAACGATATAAATATATACTTTAACCATATAAC
>NC_068983.1:99956262-99957105 GCF_001194135.2 Octopus bimaculoides
TGTATGTATGTATATATATATATGTATGTATGTATATATATATATGTATGTATGTATATATATATATGTATGTATATATATATGTATGTATGTATATACATATATGTATGTATGTATATATATATATGTATGTATGTATATATATATATGCATGTATATATATATATATATGCATATATATATGTATGCATATATATATATATATACATATATATATATATATAAGGCAAAGAAGAAAATGGAGAAGATAATTAATCGACAAACATCAGCCTGTAAACATCAATTGGATCTATTCATGAATTACAATCATATGTATAAATACATAAATAGATAAATAAATAAATAATAAATGAGTGAATACCCATTATTCAATTGCGCTATTGCGTTACAACAGTAGCTATATGTACGTGTCACATGTCAATGTCACCAGCCCCCTTCCACATGCACATACACGCTCTCACATACACACACACGCGCACCTTCATTTTGGGATTATCACTACTATATTGTATCTCCTTCCTCGTATCTCCTCTTCTTCCTAACTCTCCTGTGTGACCCCTCTGTCCGGCATTCACCATGATAGATCCCTAGCCACTAAACCTTTTTTCTATTTTCTCTCCCTATTTATTTCTGTGTTCCTTCCTGTTGAAGAGCGTAGGCTCAAAATGTAAAAGACTTTCTAACTTCCCAAACATCAAACTAATACATCTGTTTGTTGTTTACACACCCGTCTTCGTCTTTTGTTTTTTTTTGTAAATTCACACACTATATATATATATATATATATATATATATATATATACATACAAACACACACACGCACACACATATGTATATATGTAT
>NC_068983.1:99957115-99959925 GCF_001194135.2 Octopus bimaculoides
ACTCTGCTAGCCAGATTGATTTCATCATCACCAGACAGCGAGATGCAAGGTTGCTCTTAAATACAAAGTCTCTCCCAGGTGAAAAATGTACCCACTAGTATAGACTAATTACTAATGACTTTAGACTTGAGGCCAGAAGATGCCAAGAAGCAGACCATTCCAGAAAAGAAGGATTTGGAAGCTAAAGAAGCCTTCAAATAGTCACAGATTTAGGGACATCCTCATTAAGAAATTTGATGAGAGGGAAGAGGAGGTAGAGACTTCAGGCATAGAGGGTAACTGGAAATTCATATGGGACAGCTTACTGAGCACCACAGAGCAAATCTACAGCCAGTGCAAAGTCCCTTTCAGATTTAGAGTAATATGGTGGTGGAATAACACGGTAGACAAGGTCATTAGAGCAAAGAAACAGGCCTGGAAAACCTGGAAGTGTGGGGGTAGCAAGGAACTGTACCTGATAGCCAGAAGGGAGGCTGGGCGACACAGCCAAGGGAGAAGCAGAAAAGAAGAAATTTGCCAATGTTCAGTGACATGAGGACCAAAGAACTGAAGTATTTTGGATTGCAAGATAGTGTGTGAGAGAAAATTGTGATGTTACAGGAGAGAAATGTGTCTGCATGGATGATGGTGCACTTGCTTTTAGTGATTCTGCAAATAAAGTGGCTTGGAGAAGCCATTATGAAAGGCTGCTGAATGTGGAGAATGAATGGGAGGAGGAGAGCCTGCCAAATGTTGACACTGTAGAGGGACTAGCTACCCGAATAGATAGCACTCTGGTGGATAAAGCAATTAAGGATATGAAGTCAGGAAAAGCTCCTGGCCCATCAGGAATCACTACTGAGATGCTTAAAACATCTGGTGGTGCGGATTATGGTCTAATCACCCATATTGTAAAGCAGCTAGTTCACAAAGGAGTCATACCCAACGAATGGCGTAGCAACACCATAGTCAACTGCTACAAAGGTAAAGGTGATGCTTTAGATAGAAATAACTACAGGGGTATCAAACTGCTGGATCAGGTGATGAAAGTCATGGAGAGGGTCATAGCCCAATCAATTAGGGAGAGAGTCCACTTAGATGAAATGCAGTTCGATTTTGTGCCAGGTAGAAGCACCACTGATGTTATATTCCTGGTAAGGCAACTGCAGGAGAAATACCTAGCCAAAGATAAACCCCTATACTTGGCTTTTGTTGACTTGGAGAAAGCCTTTGACAGGGTCTCCTGCTCCCTTATCTGGGGGAGTGATGCAGAAACGGGATTGACGAGTGGTTAATAAGAGAGGTACAGGCCCTGTACAGGGACGCCGTTAGTAAGGTAAGGGTCGGCAATGAGTATAGTGAAGAATTCCAGGTAGAAGTAGGGGTTTACCAAGGATCAGCCCTCAGCCCCCTCTTATTCATCGTAGTCCTCTAGGCAATATCAGGAATTCAAGACATATTTGGAGCTCCTCTATGCTGATGACCTTGCTCTCATAGTGAAATCACTATTGACATTAATTCTACCTCTATTAACCAGGAAACAAAATCAAGTCATAACGATATTAACAATATTAATTTTATTTCGAATAACAACACCAAATTGAGTAATGTAATTCTGCAGTGTAAGGGAGATAACTGTTATTTAAGACCCTTTTTTGTTATAAAGGTACATCAAGGACTTTAATGATAATTACCCTAATAACAAGGTATGTCTTAGCAAAACTGTTTGGTTAATAATTCCATGTGGTAAGCAGATCAAATCCAACCTCCCTTTCCAGTTTCGTGAAGCTATCGAAAAGAATTTCCCAAGAAATTCAAGATACTATTCGATTATTAATTCAGATCAAATCAGGATAGGGTTTTCTAACACAAAAAAATCTTTCACAAATCATCTCTTCGCATTATAAGTTGTTAAATACAAATCCACTTAATGCAAATAGTAACATTGATTTTGTTAACACTAACCATTCTTTAAATAATAATAATAGCAGCAGTGTTAGTGTTTCTGATGTTGATTCCAATCGCATTTGTTTGCTTAGAAACTCTATTTATCAATGTAATATTACTTCCAGTTCTGATGTCTTTTTTTTATATAGGTAGTTCTTCATCTCAGTTGTCCAAAAGAATATCTGATCATTACTCTGCATTTAGACATATCAATAAATGTAACAATACTGGGCTTATTAAATTAATTTGGTATCTAAAGGATCATAATAAACAATTTGATTTGGAATGGAATATTCTATCTATATCTTTTCTTTATGATAAAGGTAAATCTTTTTGTCCACTTTGTAACAATGAAATGTATTTCATCATGTTCTCAGAGAATCCTCTTGTAAACATATTTATAGAATGTGTTCATCATTGCAAACATTGGCAAAAACATACCTTTATTTCCTATAAGTGATTTCTACCATTCTATAAAATTCGACTTTTGACTGTCTTCTTACATTTCACTTACACTAAATATATCTACTCCCAAGCCTTTAAGCTTTATTCCTATTTAGCTATCACTCTATATCTCTCTACCATTAGTTAAGTTTTCTGCTAATTTCTTTCTTTCTCCTCCTTCTCTTTCTATAAACTACCTTTGACGTTATATCTACTAACGGATTTTTTAAAAAGCAACTTGCTAGCGTTCCCTTCATCATATACACAGTCATCATATTTTTTTAAAATCTCTTATTGATGTGTTTGGTTTCTTTCTTTCTCTGATGAGAAGATTGCATTGTTTTACACCATTTTATTCCTTCTGGAATAATACCAATGTGGTCTGAGTGGCAGAAGTAAAAGAATTTGAATAACACCTGCATATAGCTCCATATATATAT
>NC_068983.1:99960654-99962849 GCF_001194135.2 Octopus bimaculoides
ATATATATATATATAAAAGGTAAAATAATCCCTGCTTAAAAGTGGATGTTGTATTAGAAAACACAAATACTGTGATATTTACCAAGAGAGAAAACACTCATATGGTTATATGGTGCATAAAACGCTTGTAGCAGGCAATCACTGCTACTTCTGCCACTCAAACTATCAGATTACATGATTTCAGCCTGATTTGACCTTATCAATGATAGACACCAAATGGCTGAAAATAGCAGCAACTGCCCTGCTAGTGATATACATAGAAATACAGAGTCAAAAGAATTGACGAGAAAGAGTGAACAATTATCAAAGAGAAAGTAAGAAAGCAGAAAGACATTCTTATGAGATTAGTAGATATCAAATTTCTGGTAAAACAAAAGTGGGTCTTAAGAGACTTCATGAAGGACTGGAGAACAGAACTGAAACTGGACATAATGATTCCAAAACCAGAGGGCATTTGTGTGTGGCAGTGGAATTCTTTTCAAAATATAACCTCTGTTTTGAAAGAACAACTCTTTTGAACTAAGATGAGTGACACAAGAATGTCCTTCTGCTTTCTTATTCTCTCTTTGATAATTGTCTGCTCTTTCTTCTCAGTTGTTTCCATTTGGTAAAATTTGACTTCAGTTTCTATCTGTTGTGCAAACACCATGCAATGTACTTGACTTGGTTCATGCTCTTTAATTTTGGGAATTGAACCTCCAATAGCTGATCAATTCATCATCATATGTGAAACATGATTTCTTTCATTGTGCAAATAACAAACAACAAAAGCAATACAATAAATTATTAGAAGGAAAATAAATCCTCCATGTCCTAATCAGGTTTTCTTCATTCCATAAAATCACAAAATATCTACCTCATTCCTCCTTTACATCTTTTAACCAAAGTGTTATCATTTCTTGTCACCTTCACCTCAGAAAAATCCCTATTCAGATCCTGAACAATGGAGCTACTTTGTTGGACTAAGACCATAAATGAATCATCACTTATAATTTCTGGCCACAAACCTGCATCTTTCAAGTTCATCTGCTGAGGTTTTGTCTAAACCGTTTTTCTTATCATTATGAACAGACCCATCTTTATGTTTGTCATCTGAAATAGATGATGAAAAGATTGGAATTGTTTTCTTTTTAACCGAATCATTGTGAAGGGTTTGATGACATTGAAGGTTCTCTGATGGACCCTATTATCACTTTGAGCAATTCAAAAGTTTGTCATCATCTTGATTAACATCTTTCACATTCACAAATATAGTGCATCATCTTTTCATTGTGGAGTTCCATGTTTATTTTAATTTCCTTTTCCAACAATTTACTTCAACAAAGACCCTTCATTCTGCTTTAGTAATTCATCCTTTTCTCTCTTTCTCTTCTGATATGAAGCTCCTCTTTATCTAGTTCGTATTTGCTTCATCTTTGGGTAGAAGTAAACATTTAAAAAATACTAAAAATATCACAAAAATAATACACAAAAAGAATATATTGCTGGGAAAAGGGGTCTTGTTCCCATATATTTTATACTATGTTGTATCTTGATGCCAATCTTGGTCAAAATTAAAAAACTTGGTTACCCTGTGTTGTCTGCACACCTTGTGCCACATTACTACACAGAGACATTCTCAGCCATTTGACTGATTAGAGCCAGTTTTGCTTATCCTTTCAGATGTTACTATTTACCTCTCCCACTTATTCCTATTTTCTTTCTCTCACTTCTCTCTTTCAGGTAAACCATAACATTATATTAACGTCAAGCTGCAACAACTGATGATTAAACACATATAGCTAACGCACATGAATTAATTCTACACATGATGAGTTCTCTATATCCCAGCTGATGTGTTCAGGTTTTTAATATTAGTAAATAAAAATTTTATTATATTTTTTAAATTAATGTTTGTAAATAAATTTAAAAAATGATAGCAAGCTGGTGGAATCATTAGTGTGCAGAGCAAGATGCTTAGCTGCATTCCATCCATCTTCATGACCTGAGTTCAAATTGCACTGTGGTCAGCTTTGCTTTTCGTGCTTTCAGAGTTGATAAAATAAGTACCAGTGGAGTCATTGCAATTGACTTACCCCCTCCCAATAATTGCTGGCCTTGTGCCAAAAATTGAAATTGATTAGTAAATAAAAATATTATTTTTTTCCTAATATTTGTAAATAAATATAAAAAGATGGCAACCTGATAGAATTGTT
>NC_068983.1:99963338-99964627 GCF_001194135.2 Octopus bimaculoides
TCCTTCATTTACTATTTCAAACATTCATCTCAACTACATTTATAATTTACCAAAGACCTAACAGGAACCGAAAAACACAAACTAATTTGGTTTGAATTTAAATGGCGGTAAAAAAAAAAAACAACTCCAAAAATTCTTATTTCTTTGTTGCACTGTGATTGATTGTTGAGAGAAAGGCCTGCAAATAAATTCAACAATAGTAGTTCAATGGGAAACAAATCTGATAGAACATGGTTTTATGTTGGTAAATTCTACTGCAGTTAGTAAAAATCCTTGCAGGAAGTAAAACAAAACTAGTAGGCATTTGATCCTGTGACAAATATTTAATGTTTTTGTTTTACAGTGTATCAAATATTTGAAGCTATTTCAGTTTTTAATATTCTTCTCAGTTGGGAGCAAGTCAGACACACAGTGATGTGACTACACACATAGCAAAACTAAATGTGTAGTGAAGTAGGTAAACACTTAATGCTGTAGCTAAAGACATAGTGATGTAACCAAACACATTGTGAAATAGCTAAGCATATAGGAAAGGTAAATTTGTAGTATTGTAGCTAAACACATAGTGAAGTCAGTAAACACACACTATAGGTAGTAGGTAAATATTTAGACATCTGAATCAGTCAATGTTTGTAAAATTATCTTTAAAAACTATATTGTTGCCATGACAACATATCAGTGAGAACATAATGTGGGTGTCCTAAAGCAGTCTCCCTAAGGTTCACTGAAGAAACAAGAATGGAAATAAATTTTTGTATGAATTAACCTTAAAACTAAAATGAAGAAAATTTCATTTTTGGTTGTGTTATGTTCTTTAAATGCTGGATTATTATAATGCCACTTCAATATACAGTATATTTAGTAAAATCAAGAAAGACACGACTATCTCTTTTTTTTTTTTATTATTATGAGCACATGGCTCTACAAAAGAAGGGACAATACAAGGACAGACAACATAACATAGTCATCATCGTCATCATCATCGTTTAACGTCTGCATTCCATGCTAGCATGGGTTGGACGATTTGACTGAGGACTGGTGAATCAGGTGGCTACACCAGGCTCCAATCTGATTTGGCAGAGTTTCTACAGCTGGATGCCCTTCCTAACACCAACCACTCCGAGAGTGTAGTGGGTGCTTTTACGTGCCACCAGCACGAAGGCTAGTCAGGCGGTACTGGCAACAATGAATGGAATTATGAATATAATGATATAATGAAAAATGAAATGTCTTACTTGCACCCCACATGCAGGCAATGTCATTTAACTGTTTATGTATCACATTAACTT
>NC_068983.1:99964794-99966883 GCF_001194135.2 Octopus bimaculoides
GTTGTCAAATGCCACCACTGGTGGCATCTCATCGAATCGAAACTGTAATGGTAATATGTCTATCATTTCCTCGAATAGTTCCTTCAACTTTTCACCTTTCTCTTTTACAAACAAGACTGCTTTAAATCCCTTCATTGTACTTATTGGGCGCTAACTTCACCCTAATTACATTTTTCATTTTAGTGATCTTTTTTTCAATCTCCACATTTTTTCTGTACTGTATCATAGTTCTTAAGTGTTTTCCCTTCAGTGTTTCTTTCTGATTGCCATCACTAATCTCTTCTACTGTTGCTGGTGTTTCCATTTCTTTCTTCTCTGCTTGTCTCTCACTCGATGTTGCTGTCATTTCTCTTCTATCTTCCTTTATTTCCTGCTCTTTTACTTTCTCCTTCGTGCTAGTTGCTGGTATCGATCTCTGTTTTCTCTCTTCGTCTTTCTCACTTAATTTTGTCGACATCTCATTTCTTTTCTGCTCATTCGCTTTTCCTCCTTTTGGTAAACTTTGTCTCTCCTCTACACTTCCTTTTCTTTTCTTCATGGGACTCTTTGGTAGTGAGTTCGTGTTTTCTTCTCTTTTCTTTCTCTTCCCCACTGTATACTTTTCTTCCATATTTTCTACTGGCCTTTGTTCCTCTACGCTTTGAACCTCTTCCTCTCCTTGCTGTTCCCTCTCCATTACCTCCTCTTTGTGCTTCTGGGGACACTTAGCTTTCATGTGTCCCCATATTCCACACTGAAAGCATATGGGAGGTCTTCCCTCCACTACCTCTCTTAGCTTCATCTCATCAGGTAATACTACCTCTTCTGCAATTTTGTGGAGGTCTGGTAAACTGATTTGGACTATCACCTCAAAGCTGTATCCCCATCAGTTTACCTCTGTTGTTCTTGTAATTTTGAGAATTTTTGTCTCCTCGTCAATTTCTGGGGGCACTCTACCAACCTAATTCTGGCCACACGTTTGCCACAGTAGGTTGGCAGTAGTACCCACTCAGACGATCTCAAAGGCACAGTGGAGTGCTTTATCACTTCTTGTTTGCTCGTGGAGTGAACCTCCACTGTACCATATTTCTTGCCTCTGGTATAAAACGTTGTGAGGCTCTTAATTCCTTTTATACATTCTTCCACTGCCTCTGCAGCAGCTATCTCAATCCTTTTGGTAGCTATAGACAGCATTCTGTAGATCACTGTCCTTTTCTCTGTCCTTTCAACTATTTCCTTCGGCAGAGTCAACCTCAGTCTGTCTCCTTCCTTCGCTATCAATTTGTTGAAATTCTTTAAATTCGTCTCATCCATCTTCACCACTCTTACTTGTAAAATATCTGCTGTCAAACTTTTCCCAATTACTGCAGCATAATTGCCGGCTGAAACTGGTTGACTCTGCATTACTTCATTAGTAATAACTTCACCCATAAATGGGGAAGAAAACAAAAATTAACAGGTAACGAACAACAATTCAACAATTTCGATAATTCAACAATTAGGTACAGTAAACCTTCAACAATTAAACAAGTGACTTACATGAAGCGACTAACAACAAATTACAACAGGGAATCAAACGACTTGACAACTCTGGAGACATGACTATCTCTGAATGCCTACTACGTACTCTCTTTATTTATAGTGACTAAGTTATTCCATTCGTCGCATGGGAGGGGCGTACCATTATTACTAATTCCCTATATCTCCCCTTTTAAGTTTTTCTTATGAAGTGTCATTTTGTTTGGCACAATTTTTTTTATTCACCCTACCTCCCTCTTTTGAGTATTTTTGTCATACAATTTAATATTTTTTTGCACTTGGCATCTATTTTCAGAAACTCTGTATGTTTTCTTTTCCTCCCACTTGTACACCTGGGTTCAATCACCTGTAGTGGCATTGGTACTTGGGGCATATCATACAACCATTCCATTGGTTCCTCCAACTTCTTTGGTTTGCTTTCCATGAATCTCTTTTTCAGTTGGTTCCTGTGTCTCTTTTGTAAGCCTTTTCTACTTTTTACCCAATACATCATTTTACCTATGCATTTGGTAATTATGCCATATTCTCAACTCTGCTTTCCATTCTTGTATGCCCTCATATACACCTTTCC
>NC_068983.1:99966893-99970960 GCF_001194135.2 Octopus bimaculoides
TTCCTCCAACTTCTTTGGTTTGCTTTCCATGAATCTCTTTTTCAGTTGGTTCCTGTGTCTCTTTTGTAAGCCTTTTCTACTTTTTACCCAATACATCATTTTACCTATGCATTTGGTAATTATGCCATATTCTCAACTCTGCTTTCCATTCTTGTATGCCCTCATATACACCTTTCCAACAACTTTAAAGAATTTAGCTATGTCATCCCTGGAACTTTTTCTTTTCTTGCCAGGTAGCAATTTATCAAAGACTGATTTTACTTTCCTTGAAAACATTAGCTCTGCTGGTCAGCTAGCCCCTGGTGTATTCAGGTTTGGTGTCACATGGTACACTCTTAAAAATTGTTGTAGAGTTACTTCATCTGTGACTTCCTTATTCGATTTTCTAAGGGCTCTTTGAAGATATCAACAAAGTGTTCTACTTATCCATTAGATCTGGGATAGTATGGCGCTGTAATTATATGTTCTACCATGAACGTTTCACAAAATTTTAAAAATTCAACAGACACAAACTGCATTCCATTGTCAGACACTATCTTGTCTGAGATGTCAAATCTTGCAAACAATTCATGTAAAAAATTTATCACACTTGAAGAGGTTGGTTTTTTACACTTGTGAATTTCAGGCCATTTCGAAAAACTATCAACTAACACTAAGCAGTAAAGAACCATTTAAAGGACCAGAATGTTTACTTTTTATCATAGGGCAATATTTTTATTTCATTTTAGTTTACATACGTATGTTCCAATCTGTTTTACTGCAATTTTTTGTTTCAGTCCTTTGGTCCCATTTGAACTCTTGACTGAACCGACTATATTTCCATATATATTTTGTATAGTTCCATCCACTCTGTGTCGAATTTTTGAATTTTTTAACACATAAATCTCTGCCTTTTTTGTTTGATCTCGAAATCTTACACTACATACAAATTCACCAAGAAAATATAATCTTTTTCCTGTAACACCATGTGCTACCTTTTTAGATTTAATTAATTTTGGCTTACCAACATATTTCCATGTTTTTTCATTTATAATGGTGATACCACTACCAGTGTCCAACTACATTTTAACACTTGTATTTCTGATTTTCACCTTCGTGAATTTCCTCATTGTTATATTTCCTATTTCTTCTGATGACATACTATTTATTCTTTTTCCTTTGTTCTGCCGTTTTGTCGTCTTTGTTCTACAATGTGTCTTTATATGTCCTATATTTACACAACAAAAGCACTCCATGGACAATTTTTCCTCAGGTGTATATCTCCACATGCAAAACATGGGTTTATTTCCTGATTTTTGTCGTGTTTTTAGAAAACACTTTATCTCTATTCTGACTGTTTCACACTTGCTTTACTTGGAAACAATCTTTATGTTCAATTTCCTCTAATTCGTGTCTTAATTTGACTATTCTTTCACATTCTTCTGACACTTGCTGTAGGGTTACATCTTGGTTTTGTTCCAGCTTTGCAAGAATTTTAGTTCTAACTTCTGCATCCTTTTCAGCAGGATTTAATGGATTTAATTTGTCCAGCTTAAACTTCTTGCATTTCCTGTTTACTCTACCAGCATATGTGATGTAGTTCTCATCGTTGTTTTTCTCTATGTTCAGATGCTTACGTGTTAAACAATGAGCTTTTTTCATTGAAAATTTCACACACTATATCTATTGTGTCATTAAAGTTTATGTCTGAAGGTTTTCTTGGGAGTACTGTATTGTTCATGTTCTGTTGCTGCCAGTTCTCACAAGATTAAGTGCATTTTCATATGGTCATCCCAATCTTTACATTCTTTCTCGAAGATCTGCTCATATCTCCTGTAGTATACTTCAAAGGTAACCCCTTCATCAGGTTCATATTTGATCTCTGTTATGGAGTTCACGACATAGCCTGTCGAGAATACTTTTTCTGACTTTCCTGATGACTTCAGTAATTGCACGTTTGTTGCTGTAGTATTATTTGTTGTTGTCGTTGCTTCTGTTGTTGCTCTTGCAGTTGTATCTGCTGCAGTTGTTGTTGGTAATGTTGTTGTTGCTTCAGTTGTTGTTCTTGCAGTTGTAGCTGCTGTTGTTGTTGTTCTTTCAGTTGCTATTGTTGCTGCTTTTGCAACTCAAGCAAACCTGCCAACAAATTTTCCATAATTTTACGATTCTTTTCATAAAATTTGCACAACAAAGACTTTTGTGAGTCTGATAACTCCTCGTGAGATGTTAATTCTTTGTGAGTTGTTAAACACCTTGTTAAGTTTATTAAGTTTATTCCTCATGGATTGTTTAAATCCTCATCACCACTGTGTATATCCTTTAAATGTTCAGGTTATTACAATGCCACGTTGGTATGCAGTGTACTTAGTAAAACCAGTAAAGACACAACTATTTCTGACCACCCACTACATATTTTCTTTACATACAGTGACTAGGTTATTCCATTTGTCACATGGGAGGGGTGTACCATTATTACTAATTCCCTACATCAGATTGCAAACTTTAGTCACATTTCACATTAGATTCATAAATTATGGGTAAAAAAAAATTACCTGCCGTGACCATGATGTGGTTAAAATTGAGATGAATATTTTGTTGTGAAGGGACATGTGCAAGAGATAGACTCAGGAAGACGTGGGACAAAGTGGTAAGAAAGGCAGGGCCAGATTTATAGGGGTGCAGAGGGGGCAATTGTCCCAGCATCTGTGATACTGGGGATCCCCTGCAACAAAGAGCATGTTGCACTTAATAGAGCAATCAGGCATGAAAAAGCTCTCTTTCAATATACAAAGGTATCCTGAGTTCTTAAAAAATGTAATGGATTCTCATTTATGATAAACAACCATAGATTTTGCCACCTTAGAGATATCAATTAATTCAATTAAAAAGCAGTTTACTACCCAGTCCCAAGGCAGCTTACAGTTCTCAAGGGAATTGTTGCTGCTTTTAGGATAAAGGCAGAGAAAAGGGAAACTCCTGAACATGAGTGTGTGTGTGTGTGTGTGTGTGTGTGTGTGTGTGTGTAAGTATGAATGTATATAAAGATAAAGAGATTGAGAGAAAGAAGTTATTGTCAGATTCCTTCTTTCAACACATCACTGAGCAATAACCTTGGCTTGACCAATCATAGTTAAAGGCATACACACACACACACACACACACATTTCTGCTTCTAAACTTATTTCAGTGAGGCATTGAAAACTTGTCTTATTTTATGAAACAAGTAAGGAAATGTTTCAAAATATAAATTTTGTATTTAGTTTCAATTATAAAATTACATCTCCTAACAGCAAAAAGCATTCTTTTTCAGTTTTAGAATTATTGTATATATATTCAAATATTTTCCATTAAATCAAACCATTTTTCTTTCTTATTTTTTCCTATATTTTTTGTTATTCTATCGAACACTTGAAATTACTATATGGAAGTGGGGCAAGATTGGTAACTGGGTCAAAATGAATAATTTCTGATTTCTTGTTTTATTTTTTCCCTAGCTGTTTAGAAACCATTACATTGCAATTATTGCATCCCCATTTTGTACCATTGTATCATCTTTGGGAGTAAAAATTGGTCAGTATAGTTTACATAGTTGTTGTTGAAGTTGAAAGCTTGAAACATAAGTGACAGGTACTCTTTTTGCTTCAAGAAATTTTTCTTCAAATTTGACTTGATTATAATTGAGGTTGATAAAAAAATATCTGGATAATTTTTGGTGTTTAACCATCAATATTCTTTTCTCAGTTTGATTCTACATAATTTTTTTTCCAAACTAATATCTAATTTGATAATCTTCAAGTTAAAAAAAAAGTCTAAATTAAGACAAAATGAGTAATGACTAATTTTAGTAATTACTTCTCTTTAACTGCTTAGGGCAAAAATATATATGGAAGAAAGCTACTCCAGCAGATCAAGAAAAAGCTATAGAGAATATTTTATGTTGAGTTTTTAGATTTAGTTGGGTTTCATTAATTTCACATCATGTGCTAGTTTTCAATGATCCTCTTTCATTTGACCAAAATATTAAAAATTTTTGTTGCATTCCTGATTTTTCTAGTGTCTAAGGACGAATGTCTATGTGTATGAATCTT
>NC_068983.1:99971995-99975565 GCF_001194135.2 Octopus bimaculoides
GAAACCACTTGATTAACCTATCTGTTGACAATTGAGCATGTGAATTTTTATGTAGCGCAGAAGATATGAAAATTGTGATTTGTTCGAGAAATTGATTGAATGCATTTTTTAACTTTCATTTCAATGAACAAAATGTTTGGTTTTTTAAAAAATATTTAATTTGTAATGTACTATATTGTTTTTAGATGCTTTAAACTATGAAAGATGTGTTGTTTACTCTTTCTTTTTTTATTAACCCAAAAGATGGTATCCACACTCAACAAGTGGAAAGTACACGGGCCTCTGTGAAGCGAGGTAATAAACGAAACTGTGGCACTCACCGTTCTATGATAGATTCATATCTCTGTGAATTTATGTGATGCAGGAGATGCGAAAATTGTGATTTGTTTGAGGAATTGATTGAATGTATTTCTAACTTTTGTTTTTAATTTTAAAAATATTTTGTAATGTGTTGCTTATTGCAAGCTTAAATGTTTGTTTTTTAAGTATATTTTGTTCACTCTTTTATTTTCATATATAACATATAAACATGTACATCTTTTAGAACATTGTCATTTTATAAGATTTTGCTGGCAAATTTTAAAATTAGCACAAACATTTATTTACATGAAAGAAAATTACTGGAGAACTTTCATTTAATTCTTCCAAATCTTTTTGTTAAAACAGTACTGAAACCATTTGTGGGGAAAAACTGTAATGTGTTTATTGCATATAACGTGTTGTTAATCATATTTGCATTAAATGCATTTTGAATGCTTAAAACTACTTGTTTACTTGTTTCTTTTTGTCATTGAGGTGGTTGTGAAACATGCTAAAAATAACAGCTAAATAACGTTTTTTGGATAAATCTTTTAAGTTTGTGCTATCGCATTAAATGCACATTGAATGCTTCAAACTATAAAACATGTGTTGCTTACAAATATTGACAAAACATGTTGACGACAAAGTGTGCAATCACGCACAAAATGACAGCTTCCAAATCCTGTTTCTTGACTGGATAAAAATGATCAAACTTTAAACCTTTATAACTTTTTTAAAATCATCTTTCTGGAAAAAGTGAAATAACTCCAACAATTCAGCATGGAAAAATATATTATTGTGCCAAATTAAAAAAATTTTTGATAAACTTTCATTTCTGAAATGCTGGCAGCCAAACCAACTAGATCCAAATCTGTTATATCTTTTGGTAGAGCTTTGATCAAAACACACCTTATAGTCAGACATAAATTTTTGCTTTTTTCCTGACAATTTGTTTTCAGATTATACTTTGAAGATTTATTATTTAAGAAAAAAAAAATGATTTTAAGTTCTAAATTTGCGAAAGAATTCGTTGCTGGAAAGTTTAGTTTAATGGTAAAACACTTGACGTGTTATCACAGAGATGTGAGTTCGAGTTTCATGGCTGGCCAGTAGCGTATTTTTCTGCAATAAATGGATAATTTATCCTGATCTTGCTATTTATAGCATTATCACGCGTTTGAGAAATAAATTTATTTATGTATCTTACAATGCATCTCAATGCTTCTAAAAAAGAACAAACTTTGTTTGTTTACTTTCATCGTAAAGTTGATTTTGATTTTTAAAACACCCCCACATCTAAATCTTGAATTTTTAGAATTTTTTCAATTTTTTTTCTTTTTAATCTAGGTTTTAAAAAGTGGACATCACAAGTTGACCTTTTTTTTTTTTCCAAATTTCCAAATTGAAAATGAAATTGGGCATAGCATAATTCTAGTACCTGTGTGCATAACACGAGATAGATGGCATCTGATATTATTGTTTGTGTGTGTGTGTGCAAATAATGAACAGAACTGTCTTAATAGTACTGTTGGCTCCCACTTGAGCAAAGCAATGTACTGTGGCCCTCACATAAATAACCGCAGTATACACAGATTGACATGCTCCCCACTCAGACCCGTGGGGCCTCCAGACACTACCCAGTGTCTGAACATGACATTGATTCTGAAAGCAGATCTTTTCAATTTCTTAAACTTTTGTTCCAATTCATTTCATATTTAGTGTAACGATGTAGTTTTGTATATTAATCATTGACATGAAATTTAGGTTTGCTATAAATCAATAAATAAAGTGTTAATAGCTTTTAAAGTTTGCAAATTTTGGGTAATTTTTACCAATCGAAAGCCACAGACAGATAGGTGCCTGTTTCAAGAGTAGCAAGCCGAGCTGTTACCAAGCTGCTTAGCCATGTGGTCATTTCTCGCTTATTAAATACTTAAAACACGAGGTATGAGGTGGTCGTGAGATGTGCTAAAAATAATAGCTAAATAGGCCTTAAATCACGCACGGAGTTTTTTGTTTTCGCATAATCATATGAGTTCCCCCGTGTGTAGAATACAAATTCGCAAAAATTTTCTGAAAATTAAAAAAAGAAAAAAGTTACGAGGGCTTCTATGGCGTACATAAAGCAGGATTCAGTCAAAAATTCATTTGTTTACTGTTGACAATACGTACAGTCGCACTCAAAATGACAGCATCCAAATCGTTTTCTGATTGAGTAGAAATGATCAAACTTTAAACTTCTGTAACTTTACAAAGAATTTTTCTGGAAAAAATGAATGAGCCCTTGAGATTCAGTGTGAAAAATTACATGAATACATCAGGTTTTAAAATTTTCACCAAACTTGTTTAACGACACCGTCTCTTGAACATTTCTAGAAAGAAATTACTCTTCTCCCAAACATATTTGAACTCATCTAAATGTTTGTTTACTCGCAACGCTGCTATCGTGTGCAGACTACAAGATTCTTTACTCCTTTTCTTCAATAATTTCTACTCTTTCTTTCAAGGCGTGGCTGTGTGGTAAAAAGTTTGCTTTACAACATGGTTCCTGGTTCAGTTCCACTGCGTGACACCTTAGGCAAATGTTCTCTACTATAGACTCGGGTCGACTAAAGTTTTGTGAGTGGATTTGGTAAGCAGAAATTTAAAGCAGTCACTCGTGTGTGTGTGTGTGTGTGTGTGCGTGCATGCGTGTGTGTGTGTGCGTGCATGCGTGTGTGTTTGTATTTGTCCCTCGTCACCGCTTAGACTCTGCTGTGTATGTGCACTAAGTTTTAACATTCTAGGTCACTTCCACTGTTTACAGCAGTGCTTGGAAGGAACGTGTGTAGAGTGTGATCGTTGCATTGATCATGACAGAGAAAGTTGTCATGGCGATACCTGCTGAGGGGGCCTACGCAAAGTTGCAGAAAGAGTATGGAGAAGAGTGTATGAGTCGCACATAAGTGTACGAATGGTTCAAACGTTTCCAAGATGGCCAAGAAAATGTCGATAGTGACGAACGTTCTGGGAGACCTGCAACCAGCAGAACTGAGGAAAAGATTGCAGATGTGTGTGCAGCTGTGAGGGGGAAATCATCGAATCACCATCCGTGAATTATCAGAGGATGTGCAGATTAGTTAAGGTTCAGTCCATTGTCATTGAAGATTTAGGTATGAGACGCGTGTCTGCCAAGTTTGTGCTAAAACTGCTCTCAAGTGACCAAAAAGACACCCGGGTTTCACTTGCACAAGATGTTCTTGATTGTGTTGAGAACGATGACAACTTTTT
>NC_068983.1:99976679-99978937 GCF_001194135.2 Octopus bimaculoides
CTTTTTTTTTTTTTTTTTAATTTGGTTGCAATCATTTTCTCAACCTCCACCCCCAGCATGGAGTAATAGTTTAGCTGAACTGAAAGAACGCATTCAGTTAGCAGTGCAGGGATAACTCCTGAAATGCTTGAAAATGTGTTTCGCAACGCTAAGGATGGATTTAAATTTGAAGAGATACAGACGGAAACACATGTTGAAAATTTTCGATAAAGTTTTGAGGTAAGATTTATAAATCTATTTGTTTTGGCATCATAATTAAGTAATAAACATAAACGTCTTTCAGTTTTTTTTTTAATTTGCCCGGTTTTATTGAAATAGATAGTTAATTCTGAGACACCTTGTATTTAACGGCTAAACTGGTGAACACTTTACAAAAAAATATTTTGATAACTGAAAGAGAAAAAGAAGTAGCAATCTTAAATTCTTTTCCCAACATATTTGTTTTATTTTGCTGACGCAATCGTCGAGGTAAACCAAAATCAGTAAATGAAATGAAAATACTGTCAAAAACACAAGCATAAGTATAAATATATATCCATACAAAAATAAAACTTAATATTCACATCGATTAAATTATGGTCATGCTGTTGTCATTGCATGAATATTTTACATCCGTTATGTTAACACAAACAGTATAACGCCGAACTAAATGTTTTATTGTATTTAGTGCAGCGTTTCTTGTTTCTGACCTCAGATTCCACAGGTGGCAACTTTATTTTTTACTCATCACCTCAGGTTTCATAAAATAAGCACCAGTAATATACAGTAGTCAATTCAATAGACTAAATTCCATTCCTACAAAATCTCGCCTTGAGCTAAGTCCAAAGAAATTTATATTAATATTGTCAAGACAAGTTTTCTGAGATCCAATCGGACATACCTATATAGGCTTTGATAGATTTAGGTAATGGCAACCGCTCAATGAATGGGTTGATGTTTGTGTCTCCACTGACTTCATTTAATTTAGAACGAATTGAGGTTCGACAGATTTCACTGAGTGTACAAGGTGTTTTAATACGTTTACGTAACCAATCGAGAAGGTGTCGTCTGGCACTTGAAATGTCCGAACCCGGTTGAACGAGTCTCATAAATGAACGAGAGAAGCTGGGTACACGCCGTGAACATTGATCAATTTCATCCCAAGTCACCGCATATCCGGCTAAAACGTAAAGTTTCACTAATCGGGTTTCACACCGATCAAACATATCAACTAGAAGACTGCGACTGTAACGTCCACGCTTTTCAATGCGGCATCCGTTTAGAATAAGTATGATAGCAACGTCCGTCTGATCAATGGAAACAGCAGCTGATAAATGGGACCAGACACCGTCACTGTGACTCAGAAGACTGCCGTATTGAATGAAAGATTTCAGAATCGAACTTATATTGTAGCTATTCCGCGATGCAATTCGGTGGTAAAATATTGCTGTAAGGAAAGGTGACATGTTATTTCTTTGTATTAAGTTGGTGTCAGCGCCATATTCAAGCAGGCAAGATATTATGGTTTCATTGCCAATTCGAATAGATTCATACAATGGTGACCATTGACAGCAGTTAAGAGCATTCACTGACGCACCACATTCACAAAGCATAGATACCAACTGATCGAGATTTGAGCGTGTGGCACGGTGCAGTGGTGTGTTGTGTTGAACGTCGCACGTATTAACATCACAGCCTAGAGCGATCAGGCAAGTTGCTATGTCCAATTGTCGATAGTGGCAAGCTATGTGCAAAGGTGTCTGACCTTGGTTATCTTTAGCGTTTATATCAAAGTTAGCTTCAATGAGCAAACACAATATCTGTAGGTTACCATTTTCAGCAGCATAATGTAAAGGTGTCCGACCTGATTGGTCACGGTGGATATAATTACCACATTTGCTTTCCAACAACTCTTGAACATTTGAAAGACGTCCATCTCTGGCGGCTTCAATTAAAGACCAGTCACCTTCGGCAGATTCAGGCATTTTCTCTGTTAATTTTTGTCCAAAAGCCTACAACTAATCGAAACAAAAACGAGATATTAAAATTGAACTTTTGAAAAATGAAGCATGTTTCATGAATAAGAAATTATTTTCAAATATTTTGAAGGTTATATGTAAAAATATTGATTGCAAATTTTGGCACAAGACCAGCAATTTCAGGACAGGGGTAAGTCGATTACATCGATCCCAGTACTTAACTTATCGACTTCGAAAGGATGAAAGGCAAAGTCAACCTCGGCGGAATTTGAACTCAGAGCATGAAGACGAGCGAAATGC
>NC_068983.1:99979498-99979988 GCF_001194135.2 Octopus bimaculoides
GACGAAAATATTTTGGCAAATTAAATTTAAATGTTGAAGTGAATCTAACGGTTTTTGTGTGTTTCTTAAATGGCTTATAAACACCTTCCACGCTGCAATTGTTATTTTTTAATCGTGATATTGAATTTATTTAATTTATACAGTACCGTACTAATATTTTTGTCTTTTAAATTTTAACTGTTAAGCGGAAGATTTTAAAACTGATATCTACAACACAGCATTTGATCTACATCAAATAACAAATCTAACATTGTTTAAAGGAAAGTAGGAAAAATTTCAATCTGAAATGTAATGAAATAGTGCCTGAAAATAATGGTTATCATAAAAATTAGAGAAAAACAAAAATACAACAATGCATAAATAGCACGTAATGCAATCGAGAATGAATGCATTCAACATATCTGAAATAGCTGTGCGCGAGTGTAAATATGTGCGTATGTGTGTGTATGTGTGTGTGTGTGTGTGTGTGTGTGTGTGTGTGTGTGTGTGT
>NC_068983.1:99980983-99981632 GCF_001194135.2 Octopus bimaculoides
CGCGTATTGAAATCTATTCATCCTGTTTTTCCACCAAGTCAAATTCAGGTCTGAAAAGACACATGGCAGTACACAAGGATCATATCCCACAAAGTTACGGCTTTCGTCTGTTTTAACTTTGCACGCACGCACACACACACACACACAGAGAAGCCTTGGTCTGCCCGAGGCTATAGTAGAAGCCAATTACGCAAGGTGTCAACCTGGAGAATATGGCTGAGAAACAAAGTTTCTTAAAACACACCCACACAAACACTCATACACACGTATCTACATAATCTGCTCAACAACAAGCTTAAGCACACTAATTACCAACAATAATATTCAACTATATCGTGCTAAACTATAGCTCTATTAATGGTTCTACATAGTAGTGAAAAATGGAAAATATTTGCCAACGCATGGTTGTGTGGTAACATGTTTGCTTCCCAACCACATGATTCTGCGTGGCACCTTGGGTAAGTGTTATCTACTATAGCCTCAGGCTGACCAAAGCTTTGTGAGTGGATTTGGTAGATAGAAATTGAAAGAAGTCTGTCTTATACATATTAACCAAATACGTAACGAACACTATGAAAGTGACCGTGCTTTACCAGAAAGCTACCATATATAAACCTTTCGTTTTATCATATATATATATATATATATA
>NC_068983.1:99982561-99986022 GCF_001194135.2 Octopus bimaculoides
TTGTGAGTTACAAGTAATGCTATCTGTTGGAGTTTCAGCACTTTAGCTGCTAGTTCTGAACTTCGGTATGTGGTGAAGCAACTGTTGCTGATCCCTTAATTATGTTTATAAATGTATAAGAACTTTTAAATAAGTTCTTCACTGATAATGGTGTTTACATACCGAAGGGCTTGGTAAAAATTATTAATTATTAATTTATTAATAAATTAATAAATTGATAATCCTTTACCCTTTTATTTGTAATAATTATATATAAATATATATATGTGACGGGCTTCTTTCAGTTTCCGTCTACCAAATCCACTCACAAAGCTTTGATCGGCCCTAGGTGCCACGTAGTGGGACTGAACCCGGAACCAGATGGTTGAGAAGCAAGCTTCTTACCACACAGGTGTGTTTGTGTCAGTGTTTGCCCCCCCCCCCTCCACCGTTTGACTACTGGTGCTGATGTGTTTACGTCCCCGTAACTTAGCGGTTCGGCAAAAGAAATCGGTAGAATAAGTACCAGGCTTTAAAAAAGAACGAGGGTTGACTAAAATTTTACAGTGCGGTGCCTCAACATGGTCACAGTCTAATAATTGAAACAGATAAAAGAAAAAAGAAAAGATTCCCATAACGATGCTTACATAATATCTTCAAAGTCACCTGGCGAAACAGAATTACAAATTGCAAAGCAAATCCCAGCTATTGCAAAACATCATTGATCTATGTCAGTTTCGCTTGTGGTAGGTCAGATTTTGCATCTGCCAAACATTTCATTTTGCAAGACTGCAATGACATGGACACCGGAAGGGGGAATACGGAGAAAAAAAGAACTAGTCCAAGAACATCTGGTGTCGGTAACACTAAGAAGACCTAAAATGCACGAGGACCTGTTAGACAGGAGCAGAAAGAATTGCATGAAATTGACGAAGATGGATCTATCTATCCATCTATCTATCGATCGTAATGTAAGAGTTGTAAAATATATTCTTTGCTACAAAAGGCACAAGGCCTGAAATTGTGGGGGAGAGGGATAGTCGATTACATCGACCGCAGTGTTCAACCGGTAGTTATTATATTGATTTCGAAAGGATAAAAGGCAAAGTCGTTCTCAGCAGAATTTGAACTCGGAACGTAAAGACAAACGAAATACCGCTTACTATTTTCCCTGGCGTGCTAACGATTCTGCCATCTCCGTCACCATAGTCGTAATGTATATTACAATATACATTATATAGCGCAAGCATTATCTAATACAGAACTCATTACGTTGGGTTGTGTGGACAGATATGTTTCTTGTATCGAAAGTTGACGCTCTACTCTCAGCTGCTCTCGAGACTGGGCGCTCACGATTGCCGGGGTGGATAAAGGGTTGCGGTTTTCATAAGGATGGGCGGACATTAGATGTATTTGGATGGATGAGCGATATCTTTGAATATTAGCACGCACGCACACACACACTAGTGTTAGAGTGGTTGGCGGGGCAGAGTATGATCTGTCAAGTAAAAAACAAAAAACAAAAAAACCCCCCAGAAATAACCATCTCAATGCTTTGCAGTGGTTGGGATTTTCTTCACAGAAGTCTGTCCTCGTTTGTAATTTTGTTTCGCCAGGTGATGAGGGTCTTCCATATGCATCGATAGTAGAACGTGTTCAACTTTTTGTTCACGTTCACAGATACGTATTTTCCATATTTCAGTCATATAACTATGTGGAAATGTTGGTAAAACTAAAGAACAGTATTGCCGAACCTTCATTTTAGTATATATGCTTGTTGTTGGCCATAATATTACACGAAGATGCGAAAGAGCAGGTTTTAATAGTAAATCACAACATTTATTTCTGCACCGGACACCAGCTTTAAGTTGGCTGAGTTTACATTTATATATCATTATATAAGATTATTCTTTAGAATAACTTTATAATTAAGTATTTTCTGGTAACAGCTGTGTTGGTGCTTCCTCAGGTGGAATGCAATCAAGAGCTGTCGGATTTCTTTGAGTTTCATCAGATATAGCATACCTATCACTCTCCATCAATCAATTTATTAGATTCGAGTGATACAAAAACAAATACAAGTGTAATATCACAATAATAATACCAACAACAATAACAGTAACAGAATAAAGGCGAACCGAATGAAAATAAAATCAAATCTTTAAATGATAGTGATAATAAGATGAAAATAAAATAAAACTGAAGATGGCTTTTATTAAGCAGTAGACGAAGTGTGACTGGGTTAAAATAAAATAAATTTACGAGGGATTATATTTGTGTGTGTGTGTATACATATACATACATATATATGTACACACCCATATATGTATACATACACATATATACACACATATAGATATACATACACATATATACACACATGGATATAGGCATGTGTATATATATGTATGTGTGTGTGTCTATGCCTATAAATATATGCACACTCACACATATACACACACGTATAGATATAGGCATGTATGTATGTATGTATGTATGTATGTATGTATGTATGTATGTATGTATGCATGTATGTGTGTGTGTGTATAAATTCTTCTCTATTGTTTTCAAATTTTGGCACAAGGCTAGCAATTTCGGGGAAGGGGACACATCGATTACATCGACTCCAGGGCTCAACTGGTACTTATTTTATCGAGCCGGAAAGGATGAAAAGTAAAGCCGACCATGGCGGAATTCTTCTGGATATAGTGAATACGTTTTCATCCACCTTTGTTTTTGGAAAATTCAAAAGCATTCATACGCATAAAACACACACACACATTTTGCAGAATCTTTTTTTATTTATTCTTTATAACTAAACTAAAAGTATTTGGAAATTTTGTTGTCCAGTTTTGCGTAATTTCATAAATAAATTAAATTCTAGCATGTCCATCATATAAATGCACATTTCTAATAGACGGTAAGGAAATGGATGTTGTTAACTTCATATATCACATGAGAATATTGCAGTGTGAAGCAGGGTGTAGCTAACTTTGATTAACGAAAGCTTTTCATGTATCACGCATAGCTATGGAGTTGGCAGCGAGGTGAGAGGAGTTGTAGGATTCTGTTTCTAAGACAGCTCGAAAACTGAAGCACTTTCTTAAGCAGCAATATGGTATCATTTATATAGTAGGTAATGCTGATTAGCGTAAAATTTTGCAGGCACAGAAAATCCTCCTCCCCCCCTTGTTGATAGTTTTTAAAGGTATATCCTTCAGCGGTTAGAGAGAAAGTATTTGCGTGTTTGTGTATGTGGAACGCATTTAAGTAAACAAACAATATAAATATAAATATATATATAGGCGCATGGTTCCAGGTTCAGTCCTATTGCGTGGCACCTTGGGCAAGTGTCTTCTACTATAGCCTCGGGCCGACCAAAGCCTTGTGAGTGGATTTGGTGGACGGAAACTGAAAGAAGCTCGTCGTATAGACATATATATATAAGTGTGTGTGTGTGTGTGTGTGTGTGTGTGTGTGTG
>NC_068983.1:99991422-99993658 GCF_001194135.2 Octopus bimaculoides
ACACACACACACACACACACACACACACACACACACACACACACACACACACATACACACGCACACGCACGCACGCACATACTCACGCACACAAGGCTTTGGTCAATCCCGGGCTAAATTAGAAGACACTTGCCTAAGATGACAGGGAGAGGAACTGAACTCGAACCCATGTCGTTGGGAAGCGATTTTTTTTTTTTACCACACAGCCATGCCTGCGCCAGGTAGTTCATTCGTTTCTCTACGCGGTCGTTTCTTCTCATCTCTGTTGATTTCGTTCGTCCTCTATCTAATAAGCTACCTTCATCACTATTCTTCCTCTTTTTACCCTTTTATCCCTTATACTCTGTTTAAGGAAGACTTAAATTTGCGTGCTGCCCCACATTTTTATACCTATACATTATGTATACACTGATACATTTACACTTCTCATAGTCATAAGCTCGCTTATGTTGAAATTATAGAATGTCAAACATATGTTTATGTTTGTATATTAACGCGTGCGTTCGCGTGTATAAATACCTGTGTATGTGTGCGCAGGGCACAACAGACATGTACTACCAGAGGCAGAAAATCATAACCTTATGTTTATTTGAACATCTTTCCGTGTCCACATCCTAATAGGATCGAGTCTTCATTTCAGTTTTCCTTGCTCAATAAAATAAATACTGATTCTACATTGACGTGAAGTAAATCAACGAAATTTGTGCTTCGTAACAAAGATAGATATTAAAAAAAAATTCACACACACACACACACACACACACACACACAAAGAGTACATAAAATTTTAGTGACCCTTATGCAATCAAATTTTTTGTCGTTCACAGTAGTTCACCACTCTATTGCACTAATGTGAGGGCAGCATCTCTCAGCCCCTACTCTAGCTATATGAAACAAACTCAAATGTGTCCAGACTCTACCTTCCGCAAAACTCTTTCAGAATGCTGAAAAGACCAGTTACATAAACAGGACTCAAAGCTGTTTACCACTCCTTTTCTTTGTGAAGAATTCAGTCAGAGCAAGAAACAACGGGATCGGTCGGTCTATCCTCTTTCTTTTTGTCTCTTTTCAGGTAGACATATTCAATCAAACAAAGAATCAATTTCCTGTATCTCTGTTCTGTCAGATTATCTTTCACGTTTGCGCTTTCTTCTCTACGAGCAACTTTTCTCATTCATACAAGTGTGACCAAAAAAGAGTTTGATTCTCACAAGCATATGAATTACACCGCTAACTTTACACGGATATTTTTTATGCATATCCCTACCTCCAGCACACATATCGTAAACCGAACGCACGCTTGCAAACATCTAAAAGCATAAGAAAAACTTATAAAAATTTATTTGATAAAATGCTCTCTCTTATAGGGAATTTTGTGTTTTCGTTTGGGAAAATAATTTTTTTCCAGATGTAGTGATACCAATGCGATATTATAACTTCCAGGGATGATTGGTGACTCTTAATTTAGCAGGCAAAGTTGACCTTGGTGGCATTTGAACTCAATAAGTAAATCCGGAAGATATACTTCTAAACAATTTGTCCGGCGTGCTAACGATGGTGCCGGTTCCCCGTCTTAATAATAATACTAATACTGCTACCACTACTTCTACTACTACTAATAATAACAATAACTGTTTCATATTTTGATGCATGGCCAGCAATTTCGGGGGAGGGTGTAAGTCGATCACATCAAACCCAGCGCTCAAATGGTACTTATTTTATCAACCCGGAAAGGATAAAAGGCAAAGTCGATCTCGGCGGAATTTCAACTTAGAGCATAAAGAGCTGGAAGAAGTGCAGCTAAGGATTTTGTGTGGTGCAGTAACGATTCTGCGAATAGCAAGCGAGGTGACAGACTAGGATGTAGTGAATTCAAACACGAACGGGTGAAAAACAATGGAGGAGAGAGAGAGGGAGAATGATTTGTAACTGGAACCCAATATTTTATTAAGCTTTCCACTTATTCGATCGGTTATCTTTTGTTAAACCGCTAAGTTACAGTTGTCAAGAGGTGGTAGTGGACAAACACAAACATACGCACACATGGATGTATGTGTGTGTGCGCGGGCACACACACACACACACACACATATATATATATATATACATATATATATAATTTAAAGTAGTCGATTGATTAAAATAGTAATTAATCAAATACTATATTAAAAACGAGAGAAAGAAATAGAGAAAAATAGAGAGAGAGAGACAGAGAGAGGAGAGAGAAAGGGAGAGA
>NC_068983.1:99993837-99995265 GCF_001194135.2 Octopus bimaculoides
GCCGAACCGCTAAGTTACGGGGACATAAACACACCAGCATCGGTTGTCAAGCGATGTTGGGGGGACAAACACAGACATACAAACACACACACACACATACATATATATATACACATATACGACGGGCTTCTTTCAGTTTCCGTCTACCAAATCCACTCACAAGGCTTTGGTCGGCCCGAGGCTATAGTAGAAGACACTTGCCCAAGATGCCACACAGGGGGACTGAACCCGGGACCATGTGGTTGGTAAGCAAGCTACTTACCACACAGCCACTCCTACGCCTATATATATAAATAATGTAGGTGGCCCAGCATACATATATCGCTCGATCTACTAGCTAACATTGTTAGGACGATTGTAAACAATAAGTCTAAACAATATGTTCAAACATATTTTGCAGACGTATCATTTCCAATCACCGTATCACATTTACTATTTGTTCTATAGTACATTATAGCAATATACATCTATAAATGCATTATATATGTGTATGTGTGTATGTATGTGTGTGTGCGTGTATAATAATTGTAACAACAGAAGCAACAACAACAACAACAACAACAATCGTTATTATTATTTCATGATAGACAGATTACTAAATGGCTGAATGCCAGAAATGGCGATGTAAATCCAGCAATTACCAGAAATGGCTAAATGGAACAACATACCATGGGCTCTTTGCCATTGGAGGTTTCAAAGCATCACATCCAGTTTATAGGTTTCAGAGTTGTAAAAAAAAACAGAATGAAATTCATGAATGAAAGCATACAGACTAAACCCAAAAGGAAAAGAACGCAGCTGACTAAATTAGACCATCGGAGTTACGTCACTCGTATTGCTTACTTTTTTCGACCAGTGACTAAAAAGTCCAAGCCAGTACATATGATTGATTGTAGGGAGGTTGTAGGGGTAAGGGCAAAGTAGGGTACAGGCAGAGGGATAGAGGTGGGGAAGTAGAATTGGAGGAGTGAGGAAGGAATGATTTGAAACCCATGTGTTGTCCTCTTCATACATGTACGTGTATAGGGTTGTGTGTGTGTGTGTGTGTGTTGTGTGTGTTGTGTGCGTGTGTGTATGAGCGGTCACCATTTCCCTCCTTCATGTCGGCTATCTCTGACGAGCGTATATTATATAACTGGTTTGTTGTTTGACACTCCATTATATAATTTCACGCGAAACTGATTGGTAAGACCAGCCGTGATGGATAATTAACACTATAAAATTCAGGTTCTCTATGTGGCTTGTGTGTTTTCTCGTCTACGTTTTGTTTGCAATGTCCTGTACCCAGATATGCACCTATACATACAGGTGGATGTCGGTATGCACATACCTGTACGTATATATGCATATACTCATTTACTATTTGTTTATATATATATATATATATATATATATATATATATATAATGCTGAGTTGAGGCATTATAT
>NC_068983.1:99995888-99996655 GCF_001194135.2 Octopus bimaculoides
CAGGTTCTCTATGTGGCTTGTGTGTTTTCTCGTCTACGTTTTGTTTGCAATGTCCTGTACCCAGATATGCACCTATACATACAGGTGGATGTCGGTATGCACATACCTGTACGTATATATGCATATACTCATTTACTATTTGTTTATATATATATATATATATATATATATATATATATATAATGCTGAGTTGAGGCATTATATTAATTCTTCAGTTGCGGTGAAGGAAACACCGAGGGGTAGAGCTGACTATCATACTGATTGTGCAGTAGACCACTTTGCTAAAGTATATCTGCGTTTATGAGGACGGAGTAAAAACGTCACTGTGAAAGTTTAGGTAGGCCCCTAATAGGTAAAGTTCAGGCAGGCTCCTAATAGGTAAAGTTAGGTAGGCCTTTACAGTCAGTAATCATACATACTGGCTAAAAGGGACCAATTCAAGAGATCCAAGTCTGATGGAGTAATTAAACCAGACTTATTCTTTTCCATTTGGGTTTGATCTGTATGCTTTCAAACACGAACTTCGTTCCGCTTATTGTTTTTTTTTTAAATATTTTCATGATTCATAATCTAGATGTGATATTCTTAAGTTACCAGTGGCAAAAAAAAAAAAAAAAAAAATCAGCCAAAATAAGTCCGGATTGGGATGATGAGGGAGTGAGGTGTAAAAAAAAAGTTTTCAAAACTTTTTCATACAAAGATGCCCCCCCCCACGCCATCATTTCGAAGACTGTGATTTTTTAAAAAATGGCGAAAATCTCCGAAAA
>NC_068983.1:99996932-100001638 GCF_001194135.2 Octopus bimaculoides
GATGTTACGAGGCAACAAAGTCGGGGGTATATACATCTGTAGTAATGCTCTTCTATTTATACGCTTTTTTCATTTCATGTTTATTTCAATCATTGTTTGCAACGTTCTCTCTCTCTCTCTCTCTCTCTCTCTCTCTCTCTCTCTCTCTCTCTCACACACACACACACACACACACACACACACACACATACTGCAAAGCTTACAGATTGGTTGCTGAATTGAAATCGCTATGTTGCTTTGAGGGGAAGGTAGAACTTAACAAACTGTTTCTCCCTCTGTTGTAGGACTACCGTGATGTTTGTTTAAAAAAGAGAGATTATGTTTGTGATAAAATAATTAAAGCAATATTTACTAAGCAAGTGAGCACTATTATACAAAAAAAATAATCAGACGTAAAATATAAAAATTAGAAATGGGAATCAAATTTGAAAATATTATCAAGGGGCCATTAGAAAACCGCCCGGAGGGCGGTCTTTCTGCTAGTAATATTAATAATGATTTCTTTTATTGCCCACAAGGGCTCAAGATATGGAAGACAATATCGAAGGACAAGTTACAGCACAACAAAAATATTACAAAAACAAAAACATGTGGGGTTAACATCAATCAAGGGAAGATACTACCTCATTAAAGGATATAACAGAGGATATATAATAGAAAGTAGAGAAATAAATAATAAATAAATAAATAGAATCCCCAATAGCGGGGCAGTTCAGTTAGGGTAATCCGGGGTACACCCCACACAAAACTCATGGATTATTCTGCCATCTCCAAGGAATGGGAAAGTACCCTCTTCTAGTTTCTTTCTTCTTGCTTAGAAAAGCATATTCAGAGTAGATCCATTTAGTCTCACCAGTCTTGTCACTGTTGACCACCTTTTGATAAACACAGTAGAAGGCAGCACCTCACCCTCTACCCTCACCTTCCTCTTCAAATGATATTTGAAGAAATTGACGAGGGCTTCAACAACAACAACAACAATAATGATGATAATCCTTTCTAGTATAGGCATAAAACCTGAAATTTTGGGGAAGGAGACTAGTCGATTAGATCGATCCCAGTACACAATTGGTGCTTAATTTATCGACCCTGGGAAGGATGAAAGGCAAAGCTGACGTCGACAGAATTTGAACTCAGAACATAAAAACAGACGAAATGCCGCTAAACATTTTGCCTGAATCCTTTCAACCATAGGTACAAAGCTTGAAATTTTGAGGGAAAAGGATAGTCGATTACTTGACTGATACTTATTTCATCGATTTCAAAAAGGATGACAGGCAATCAACTATATATAATTGAATCATTTACACACACACACACACTTGTGCGTGCTCGTATGTTTCAAATTATAAACAGGAGGAAAATATTACTCAATGCATTTAGTACAATTTATTGACTGAGTTTTGCAAAATTGTTTCAAAAACGGAAACGGTAAACCCAAACAAGCGATAGAGGAAAACTCAAGATTCGAACACACACACATACACGCACGCACGCACACACATACACACACACACACACATACACACAAAGCTAAAACTGGAATTCTTTTTGGCCTGTATATTTTCGTTTATGATTCTTTTTATCAATTAACACTTAACATCCTCTTTCCATCGTTTCCTGTTTTCGTTCAGAAAAGAACGTATTTCCTTCAGCTCTATTATAATTAGAACCAAAGATTTTTACTACAGCCATGTGAAATTGTGGAGAATTAGCATTGAAAGAAGTAAATTATTGCTATGTTAAGCTCCCCTATATACATATAAAAATATACGTATATGCACATATCCATCCATCCATCCATCCATCCATCCATACGTACATACATACATACATACATACATACATACATACATACATGTATAATGTATGTATACTCTTTTACTCTCTTTTACTCTTTTACTTGTTTCAGTCATTTGACTACGGTCATGCTGGAGCACTGCCTTTAGTCGAACAAATCGACCCCGGGACTTATTCTTTGTAAGCCTAGTACTTATTCTATCGATTTCTTTTGCCGAACCGCTAAGTTACGGGGATATAAACACACCAGCATCGGTTGTCAAGCAATGCTAGGGAGACAAACACAGACACACACACACACACATATATATACATATATACGACGGGCTTCTTTCAGTTTCCGTCTACCAAATCCACTCACAAGGCTTTGGTCGGCCCGAGGCTATCGTAGAAGACACTTGCCGAAGATGCCATGCAGTGGGACTGAACCCAAAACCATGTGGTTGGTAAGCAAGCTAATTACCACACAGCCACTGCTGCGCCTGTATGTATATGTTAATCATATATATATATATATATGTTAATAATAATCAGGGAGTAGTACGATGTGGTATCAAAAGGTTCTCGAACTAGTTATGTTTAATAAAAAAATAACTTATTTACCTAAGTTTAAACATCATTTCCTTCGAAGTAGTCACCTTGCGCAACAATACCCCGGTTCCAACGTTCCTGTCACTTTTGGAATCTGGCCTGAAAGTTGTTTTCCGTAAGCGAGTTGAGAACCTTCTGCAATTCAGTCATGATCTCGACAACGGTGTTAAAACGGCGACCTTTGAGCTGCCTTTTCATCTTGGACAAGAGATGGAAGTCCGCGGGTGGTAAATCTGGTGAGTAGGGTGGATGCAGAAGCGATACCATATTGATTTTGGCGAGAAACTCACGAGTAATGAGAGCTTAGTGAAGAATCCATTTCTTCGCGCTACACAGGTCTGGTCGCATTCGCCGAATGTCCTCCCTCAAACGCTTCAAAACGTCGCCATAGAACTCTCGATCGACGAGAACGAATTCTGGATGCACAATATCACATTTCCGGAGATGACACTCATGGCAGGTCTTCCAGATCGCTCATCTTTTACAAGGACCTTCTTCCGCTTTTGAAGCGCTCGTGCCACACGAAACATTGTGTACGACCCATTGCCTCGCCACCGTAAGCTTGCCGAAGCATGCTCAATGTTTCTGTAACAAACTTCCCAAGTTTAACGCAAAATTCCACGTTGGCTCTTTGTTCCTGTCCATAGCAAAATCGCAGACTACAGCATACATATGATCATAAAAGCACAAATTTCACAACTTGCGAAGTAAATACATCGATATCACTCGGCACGCTGCCAAATGAAAGTCACTGCTAGCTCTCACTGCGCACGCAACTGTTTGCTGCCATTTGTGGGCGCGCTACAAAACTAGTGTAGAAACTTTTGATACCACCTTGTATAGAAGAAATAAATGAAGTTAAAAATGTTCAGAATATATATGAAGATTTGTTAAAATTTTAATACACACACACACACACACAACTGGTTTCACATTTGTATGATTTTCAAAATTGTACGTTATGAGAAACGTGCCTCAGTGTCTTACATTTTCCTTTTCTCCATTTACTTACATCACTATGAACATGCGTTGCTGAACGGGGAAAAAGCCCTAACAGAAAACAAATTATGTTAAGGTATGTTGTTGTTTAAGCCAGTCAGCTGTGATAGCGCTCCAGCTGTGACTACTCTGTTATTTGTATATCAGAAACTACACAGGCCAACGTGTCCGTTTTTTAAGATGTAGAATGTGCGATTAAAACGCGATTAGGCTACTTATTTAGCTGTTCGGGCGACAGCTCAGAGGTTCCGTCGTTGTTACCACGTAGAGAAACTTATTTATTGTTGTTTAGCCCTTCTCCGATGGAGAAGACCTATAACAAAAGTCGAATTAGCTGTGGCCATCCTATCGGCGACTACACGATCCAAAGTGTCCTTTCTTTCTAGTAGTATGAGATTTGAGTGTAACTTCGCTGTTGTATTTAGTAGTTCGAGCGACCATCGAGAGGCTGGCATTTATGTTTATTAGTATATATTCGTGCCGTCTGTATATGTTGGGGTTACTGTGTGCCTGTATAGCGATCTTACTGTAAGAGATATAGGAGGGATTTGGTTGTTATTATTATAATGTGTGTTATTGTTATAACGTCTATTATCGTTATAAGGCCTTCTTGCGATTCCTTGAAATGCTTTTCTGACATATATAATAAATGACACCGAGTGATTCAGAAAGCAAATTAAGAAATGCTATGTGTATATATTATAGTCGTTTTTGTTACTTAGCTCTAGTTGGCTCTGATCGAATGGAACTGATCCACTCTAGCCGCGGCTATCCTGCATTTTTGTATACTAGTGACTATACGGTCTGGTGATTGGGGTATATTTACCTAAAACTGCACATGCACATACACACTCACATATATCTATACCTGCGTATACACATACAAATCGATAATACATATCTATGTATATATGCATATATAATTTAAAAATTTCATGTTTCCGAGTACGAAATTAGAAATGAAGTCCAGTCTGGTGATCGGGAAGAAGAAATTCGAATAACCAGATGTCAGGTGTTAGCTGTTATACATCCATCTATTTATATCTATGAGAGAGAGGGGGAGAGGGGGGATGAAAGGGGGAGAAAGGAGGTACACACACACACACACACACACACACACACACACACGCATATATATTTATATTTACTTATACTCGGAAAGATAAATATCTATATAAATATATTTATACGTCCTGCCCACTAATGATATAATAATAGTATCTATTGCTCGATTGGTTAATTAGCTCTCTTTACTTCGAGGAAGTAGGATGGGACGAAAGGGCGTCATTACGTCCATAACGTTTCTAAAGTCATTT
>NC_068983.1:100001839-100003758 GCF_001194135.2 Octopus bimaculoides
GTGTGTGTGCGTTTGCGCGCGTGCTCGTGTGTATACAACAGGCATGGACAGCCTTTTACGAGAATCGATCCACATGAGATATGACTCGTCATTAGGCGGGCCGACTACTAAAACTCTGAAGGTAATATTTCGTTAGGCATAAGAGAGTATCGAGCTGGCAGAGCCGTTAGCAGGCTGGGGGAAAATGCTTAGCGACTTTACGCCTGTCTTAATGTTCTGAGTTCAAATTCCACCGAGGTCGACATTGCCTTTCATCATCTCGGGGTCAATAAAATAAGTACCAGTTGAGTACTGAGGTCGATGTAACTGATTTATCCGATCCCTCGAAATTGCTGCTCTTGTGCCAAAATTTGAAACCGATATTTCGTTTGGTAGAATTGTTAGCATGCTGAGCATAATGCTTAGCGGCATTTCGTCTGTTTTTACGTTCTGAGTTCAAATTCCGCTGAGGTCAGCTTAGCATTTTATCTTTTCGGAGTCAATGAAATAAGTACTTGTTGAGTACCTGGGTTGATGTAATCGGCTTACATTATACCCCGAAATTGCAGGCATTGGCTGGTATGCATGCATTATATACATTACATACATAATGGCAGTGAGCCTGTAGAATCGTTAGCGAGAGGGACACAATGCTTAGCGGCATTTCTTCTGGCTCTTTACGTTCTATGTGTGCGTAGGTGATGGTGTGTGTCCTCAATGCCTCTTGGCAACCGTTGTTGGTTTGTTTACATCCTCGTAACTTAACAGCTCGACAGAATAGATCGATAAAATAAGTGCTAGACTTAAAAAAAATACATACTGGGGTCGATTTGTTCGACTAAGCCCTTCAAGGTGGTGCTCCTGAAATGAGTAAGAGCCAAAGGAATACAGACAATGCCTCTACAAGGAATTATTTGCGCCACGCTATTTGACAAATCCTTCATAACCAACGCCAGAAATGTTGTCCTTCATTAATATTTTTTATATCGAAGACCCACCACACACATACTCGTACGCACACACATTAATCGACGTCTACCCAATTAATCGATTCGAATATCTAAATCTATTCCAATCCGAAACACACAACAGCATCATATGGAAAATGCATTAAGTTTCCCTAACTAATGCCACTTCTAAAAATACCCAAGAAGTTAAATAATAAGAAACAAAATAGCGAATATGCACCGAGTGTAGTTATGTGACTCATATCACATTAAAACGTCAGCGGAACAGTTTTGGGGGAAATTAATTCTCAAAATGCAAAATAATTAGTAAAAAATATCAGAAGAAATACGAGAAATTAAAAACTACAATATATTATAGCAAAATAAAATCATGTTTAAACCTATGGTAGGGCGTTAACCAAGTGCTGTAGATTTGAATCCCTCCAGACCGTCTCTTTCGCATCAATTTTGTTTCTCTTTATTCTTGGTTGGCGCTATTTCATTCTACTTAATGCCATTAATGCCCTGGACACCATCGGGAACATATCACAGTTTCCCATCCTTGAAAGATCCTCAGACTGTGTCTATATAAGAATCATATATAAAAAATACGCGACTGTATGTATATATGTATGAACACACACACACACACACACACTCACTGATATATACGTAAGTACATACTTATGTATGCGATTGCTTATGGATGTATTAATATAAATATGTGCGTATTTTGTCTCTTACACTCCCTGCACACACTCACACACACTACATACATACATACATACACACTAATATTTATACATCCAATTAAACTTGAAACATTCAGTGCAGAGTTCCAAACAACCAGGATCAAATAATATAAATTTGTGTTTATCGTAATTTCTCTCTCTCACACATACACACACACACACACACACACACACACACACACACACACACACACACATACACACAGATATATGCGTGCGCTTTGACACCAAACCGTACTAA
>NC_068983.1:100004089-100007016 GCF_001194135.2 Octopus bimaculoides
ACGTAAAGACACGAAATACCGCTAAGCATTTCGCCCGGCGTGTTAAAGCTTCTGTCAGCTCGCCGCCTATTTGAAAATTAATATTCTATTCTAAGGCACAAGGCCCGAAATTTTTGGGGAGGGAGCCAGCCGATAAGATCGACCCCAGTATGCAACTGGTACTTAATTTATCGACCCCGAAAGGTGAAAGGCAAAGTCGACCTCGGCGGAATCTGAACTCAGAACATAAAGACAGACGAAATACTGCAAAGCATTTCGCCCGGCGTGCTAACGATTCTGCCAGCTCGCCGCCTTCGAAAACTTCAAAATTGTTACAACTCCAGCTTTCACATTGTCGTTCCTCAGATGACAATTGAGTAAGTAGAAATCAGTAAATTTAGTTAAAAATAGACTCTACATTTTTAAGGATCACTTCAAGTTTTAAAGATACCTATTCCCAGGGCTTATTTTAATTTTGTTACTTATTTCATCGGTCTTTTGTAGTCGAGTCACTGAAGTATGGGAGCTTAAACAAACTAACAACAATTGTCAAGCAGCGAGAGACTATCACAAACATACACACATATAAATGTATATACACATACAAACATCACACACATACACATATATGAAATGGGCTTTCGCCTATTTTCTGCTTACCAAATTTACTCACAAGGCATTGGTAGGTCCAGCGCTAAAAAATAAAACACTTGCCCAAGTGAGACCGAACGCAAATCCACCGAATCGCAAAGCGAAATTCTTAACTACTTAACCATGTTTGCACTTACATGTATGCATGTATGTGTGTATGTATGTATGTATGTATGTATGTATGTATCTTCTATTTTTTAAATATTATAAATCTTCCACTGAGGAGGAAGCCTGTTTCCAACAAAGATACAAGGCTCCATCTTTGGGATGTAGTTAACACAGACAAATTCACATTTGGAACCCGAGAAAAAGACTTGCATACTTTTACTGTTCCACTCATAGATTGCACTTGTAATGTACGAATTAGCCGGTCGATTTCTCTTTCTGAAAATCCCAGTTTATCCAGATTCTCATTTAAGCATTTATTAACAAAACCTAGTGCTCTAATTATTATTGGTATGAATATGAATTCATAGTCTGGATATAGAAGCTGGAGGTTTCGAAGCAGTTGTCCATAGATATCCTCTTTTTCTTTGATTTTCAAAGAGATGTTTATATCTGCAGGGTTGCTGACCTCTATGATGGTACATGTCTTTGCCTCTATGTCCCAAACAACAATATCCGGTCTGTTGTTTACATTTGACGTGTGTATGTATGTATGTATGTATGTATGTTCAAGTTGACTCACCACCTAAAACACTGCGACGAAAACCATAAGTAGCTGTCTAGCAATGAATGACTATAAGTGGTTTATCATTGCGCGAGTACATATACACTAGAAAGAAAGAATGATCAGACAAACAACCGGTAATAGTTTAAAGCATGAATCTTTTGGGAGATGAACAGTCGGATGTGCGAGTATGTACACTCACACAATTGTGTATTACTCTGGCTACTAGTCACCTATTAACACTGTTTTCACTTGGTTACTCACTTCTTATCCTTCCTTCCTACCTCTTTCTTTAATAATACATATTCTCAGAGTTATTAAGAAACAATAAATAAATTGATAAATAAATAATAGAAGATAAGAATAAGAATGTTTCTTTGTTTTCAATGCAAAACGTTGCTTGAATCGTTAGAATTCTCTTCTACAGCAGACAAGCTTTATACAAATGTACGAATTATGCTACAATGGAAGCTGTTTATTATAATCAAGAATAATGTTATCAAACGGTTATTGGTGGGTGTCAAGCACGATCTGGATATAACCGCTTAAAGTGAGCAGCAGTTTATTGTTATTTAAAAGGCTCCATCCCAGAATGTTCACAAGCAGCTTTCAATATTCATAGATATGCCGATATATGTATTATATGCACGTGTGTGCACGCTCATGTACACACACACACACACACACGTAAAGAATCTATATATTGCTTCCTGCATAATTAAAGCTATACACAACACATCCTCCTTCATGGTACTCCCAACCCGAATACCTTGGTACTTTGAGTCAGCTAACCGGGTGGAGATTCACTAGTTCTATGCCGACCATATTTTTACCTCGACCTATCTCTTAGACTACTAAAAAAGTTCCCGTAATCTTCCTCCATGGCATCTAAATCTCACCCAAACTGTACCTTAGGGTCTTTCATGAGCCCTAGGACCCACAAAGCCGGAGCTTACTCGTTACAAGAGTGCCCGCCCTCCTGAATGGGACACCGGTCCCTCGCAGGGTTTACTTCCCAGCAATTGCTAGAACTCATTTATAACTGAGTGGACTGGAGTAAAATGAAATGAAGTATTTTACTCAAGAACACAACTCACTGCTCGGTCCGGGAATCGAAACCACGATATTACACTCATGGGTACAATACTCTAACCGCGATGTCACGTGCCTTCACAAATTATACGTTATTGTTCTAAAATAAAGAAGAGATTGAATAATGTAGTCTGGAGCAGAGGTTTTCAAACTTTTTGACTTGCGGACCCCTTTATATTTCAGGCTTTACTTTAGGGACCCCCTTATAAACGCTTATGAAATTTATACATAAATATTTGCTTAAAATAACATATATTTTTACATTTATTTATTTGACAGTATTTAACAAATAGGCTTGTCAATTAAAAGATTTCAATTAAAAAACATATAAAATCAAATTGCCCATAAAAAGTATTTGCTGTCCACGGACCCCCTGTCTTGTCCTTGCGGACCCCCTGTGGTCCGCGGACCACAGTTTGAAAACCCCTGGTCTGGAGTATACTATTTCGGAAGAAAAGACATTAAAAGCATGAATGAATGACATTGATCATAAATTTGCACGATGAAAGCCGAGCTGGGTGGGGTTAAACAGTCC
>NC_068983.1:100007157-100017504 GCF_001194135.2 Octopus bimaculoides
GTGTGTAAAGTATATACCAATTTTTGGAAATACGCTACAGTGTCACTCCATCCTTGCAATCTCTGATTGTGGAAGCAACCAATCTATCGCCCCCCCCCCTATTTAAAAAGTCATAGAAAGAGTTGTTTAAAATTATTTCCATCACCACTTTCAGTTCTTGACTTTCTTTCTATGGCATTCACTAGTGGTTTTGGCCTTCGAAAACATTGGTGAAAACAATACTGTTTCATTTGACATTTGTAAAGCTTTCGGTCATGTCTGCCATTTTAACCGCCTAGCTAAGTTTCCCATCTGCTGTATTCACTAGTCTTTAAACAATTCTGGACTCGGTTTCCTAGGAAGGAGACTGCATCGTTGCAGCTATTCACTCTGATGAATTCAATGTTTAGTCGTGTCACCACACAAGAGTATACATTAACAACCAACACACTGTCACATCTAGCAGCGCGCACTCCTTAACATTCCTTACGTAGAAGCTATCCACACACAAACCGAAACACCTCACACCAAATACACACTTCATCTATGTACAGATAGATCTTAAGAGCACTATTTAATGTGAACGTGACAACCTAGTTTCTTTCAAGAGCACAAACACTTAGTTAACTATGTACATCAAAAAACTGCCTCATATTACATCCTGCACTCTTAGAAAGAGACACCTTGGAGTATGTGTCGGAAGAAAAGAAAAACGGGAAGGTCATGGCTTGAATGGCTTTGATCATAGGTTTACTTAATCAAGATTGACCTAAAGATAAGCAACAACAACAACAACGACGACGACGATGATCACAAAACCTCATGAATAGCAGCTAAAACCATAAAAGTTACTTTAGGTGTTTCACTTCACAACCTCTGATTTATATATACAAATGCACGTCCGCGAACAAACGCATATACGTACACACACACGCACATACATACCTACCTACCTACCTACCTACCTACCTACCTACATACATACATACATACATACATACACACTGTCAAAACTTCATCATAAATACAAGAATTTCATTTCATTTAAAATTTGGGACATTAGTTTTGATAATTAGGCTGAAATACATCGAAGTATTGATTACATGTTTGGTACAGCGTCACACACTCTAACATTCTCGATCACATACTATAGAAAGCCATTCGATTGAACCTCAATCACCCACACGTCGCAGTCAGTAGCTAACAGACATATTATTTCTTCTCTTTGTCTCTTCTACTACTATTACAACAATGATCTTTGCTTGTCTGAACTAACTAACTGCCTACTACTTCCATCCATGCATATTTTTCTTTCCTTTTCTTGTCACCATTACTGTGTCTCACTTCACTGAACTCGCACTAAACATTCCATTCCAGAATGCTCAATGCCGCTCCAAAATCATAAAATTCTGGGATTCACGTTTTTCTTAAAGCCCATCAACCTACAGGCACTGAAGCTGACCTTTAACTTCATCAATTTTAAAATTTAGAAGTGACTTCGCGAAACTTTCTAAGCTAGTGATATTGGGTTCCCTTTCTTGTGACTATCACACATACATCTGAGACCCCCTTCGGTCATGACTGACCATGGGATTCGCCTAGAAAGTTACCCTTCCAGGCACAAGTCCGGGCAAGGTTGTTTATGGAAGACCAGCAGTCGCCCATGCATACCGGCCTCCCCTCTCCACACCACCGATGTTATCCAAGGGAAAAGCAAAGGCCGATACAGCTTGGCACCTATGACGTCGCAACTCATTTCTACAGCTGAGTGAACTGAAGCAACGTGAAATAAAGTGTCTTGCTCAAGAACACAACACGCAGCCCGGTCCGGGATTCGAACTCACAACCTCACGATCGTAAGCTCGACGCTCTAACCACTGAGCCACGCGCCTTCACCATACATACATACATGCATGCATGCTGACACACGCACACACACATTTGGCGCTGGAGGTAGCGGGGTTTTATCTCACCGCTAGAGATATAAACAGAGTGCATTTTGCACCAAAAGCCAATATGAGAGTTTCTTACTGCAGTATAGTCTGTTCTGACAGAACATTGACGTTTAAGTGGGGGATAACTATTACTTCTTGGTATTAATATTGCCTCTGTCGCTAATATCTATCTATCTATCTATCTATCTATCTATCTATCTATCTATCTATCTATCTATCTATCTATCTATTTACCTATCTATATGGTACTCTGCTAAGAATGTTTGACTTAATGAAAGACTACCGTTATTTGTAGCAATTTAACGGGTGTATTTAAAACTCATATTGATTAGTCTTATCGAAAGTCTTCCAAATGTCTTGGTATATGATATTTATGTTTGAATGGCTTAGCAACTGCTTTAGTATCCAGTCATAATACTTCAACAGTTGTGGGAAGCAGCTTTTACATAAAAGGAAGCTATGCTGAATATCTCTTAACAAATCATTAACCTCTAAGAATGCAATCGGTTTTAATCCCTGATTACATCGCTTTGTTGGGAAATTAGAGAGATAGTTGTGCTTCCTCTTATTGTATTGGACATCTTTTTGCACATGGTTGTAAATCGAAGCAAACATGCAACCGCATATATATTTGCCTTTCTACTCCAAATATACACAAACGCACATATTTTGAGAGAAAAAGTAAGGGAGAGATTGTTACAGTTGTGTATGAATAATTTGGTGTGCATGTGTATAAGCATACGTCCTTGCGTGAATACTAAGTAACTTGTGGGATCAAAGTTGGTGAAAAAACTCGTTAACTCAAAAAGAAAATACAGGAAGGAAGGAAGGAAGGAAAGAAGAAGAAGAGGTGGAGGAGGAGGTAGTGAAAGATGGGAGGAGGAGAGATGGCGAACGAATCTGATTCAGTGTAATACATAAAAATAATTATTAACGACTATACTTACATTCAGCGATGTAAAATGTTATGTTAAATGATTGTCTCTAGACATTCACAAATAACGGATGATATAACGCTTTGTTCTCTCTTGGATTGGTATTAGTATTATTCTTTGGTTCTTCTTCAAGAGCTGATATATTTGTAGTTGTTACTATTTCGGTAGTTGAAGTATTGTCAGTTCATCCCGATAATCAACAAAATGCTTGTTCTTCCATAAATATGAATTCTTTATCCAATCTCAACGATTGTAGCCTATAGGAGAGAAAATATAAAATAACTGAAGACAAAACAAATTTTAAAGATATAATTAAATTGAAATCTCTAAAATTCAGTAATATTTAATCTGTGTTGATATTTTATAGGCTATTAAGGCAGCGAGCAGGCAGAAACGTTAGCACGCCGGGCAAAATGCCTAGCGGCATTTCGCTCGTCTTCATGTTCTGCGTTCAGATTCCGCTGAGTTCGACTTTGCTTCTCATCCTTTCGGGGTTGATAAAATAAGTACCAAACGAGCACTGGGGTCAATATAATCAACCGACTCCTTTTCCCGAAATTGCTGGTCTCGTGCCAAAATTTGAAACTGATATTTTATAGGCTTTTTCGTCCTGTGTGCAGATGTACTGCTGTAGCTGTCAAATACGTCTTCATGCAGGACCACTCGGCAGGCCTCCACAACGATGGGAGGACGATTTTGTTAAACGATTTAAACTAAAATGGAAAAGAAAGGCGCAATCAAGAAAGAACTGGAAGCGCATTGTGATCAATTGTGTATAACATCTGATAGTGTGGTCGATGCAGTTTTACAGAGATGATGTACAACAAAATGTTTATGATTTCGATGAAGATAAAAAGAAAAAAAAAGCATTGATTATGCTGGCACGGTAACTGATACATAGCGAGAATTAAATAAGTGAGGAATCTATGAGAAAACAAATACTACAAACATAAAACAGACATTATAATACCACAGAAGTAGTTTATGACTAATGTTCCGGGGGCTGCCTGCACAAAAATGATGTGCTACAAACCGATATCTTCACAATGCGTCTTAAAATTACAAAAATACTCCCTCCCCACCATCTCTAATTGTACGTGTGTGTGTGTGTGTATGTCATTATCATCACACTTGGAATATTTTAAAGTACACTAGGTAAACTTCAGTCCTTTCCAATTACTTTAATACAGCGAAATAACCTGTATACACAACGAAAACATGTATACACACACGCATACACTTAGATGTGTATCCTCAAATAAATATATACACACAATACCAGACATACACTGTAATGTATGATCATTCATGTATAAACTAATTTAGAGTGATTATTATTATTACGCAAAATATTTTTATTTCTCCCTTTCAGTTTTTGTTTTCGCTTTACATTAATTTCTCAACTGACCTCTTTTCGACTCAAACTACGTTTTATGTAACATGTATACAGAAATAAAATCAAATTTACTCCACTTTAAATTAATATCGCATTGAAAATGATTATTGTTTATTGTCATTGAATCGCTTTAGTTGAGGAATTTTTTTTTGTTGTTGTACATTAGCTTGAATATGAAGTAAGTTACGTTTACCAGTTTTAGGCCTTCCCAGATTGCAACCGATTACTATAATTGGAGAGATGTCTAATGTCTCGTTGTGAGATGAAACACTGGCTATAGTAAAGACGAAACAAAACAAAACAAAAATACGAAAGATTAGACTTCATTTTTTTTTCAACAACACACATCTTTTTCGTTTGATTTCTAATCCAGGTCATACCAGCACGGGCCATTACTACGTTCCCAATCTTCATGAATAGGCCTGATCTGCAATCGATAATAACCTTTTGAAAGAGAGAAAAATTAAGAAACTTTTACTGTTTGAGTGGTCCATTTATTACTCCTTTCTTTGGCATAATGTTTCCGGTTATTTGTAGCAGCTAGCAAAGCTTGAAATTCGAAGAACTCACTTTTCATATTCGATCAACCAACTGACTACACACCTTGATAAAGGATATACCTCTCTTTCATTTACTTTACTAATGTAACTCAGTGTGCTGTTATGTTATTATTCATCGAGCTTTGATGATTATTAGGAAGTACGTGATTTCGTCTACTTTCATTCAATACATGTGTAACGCAACACAACAGAAACAAGCTAATCAAACAAAAGAAATATTTTACGGGATGAAAACTTGGAAGTTACTCAGCTATGTCAACTGGTTGTTGATTCATTGCTTAACTTGTAACCTAAGTCCTTTTTAGCTTTTGTTAATTTTTGCCTTTATAAGTAAAAACTGACAATAGCTTGCGGGTAACCTTTAAATAGGAAATGCCTGAGAATGTCTACAAGTGTCAGTTCTTGGCAATGATGATTATACAGTGATCAAGGTTGAGAATCACATCATTTTAATAACTGGAATAATTAGTCGGTGAGTTGGCAGAATGGTTAGCACGGCTTTACGTTCTGAATTCAAATTACACTGAAGCCAACTTTGCTTTTCATCCTTTTGGGGAACGATAAAATATGTATCAGTTGAACACTGGAGCTGATGTAAACAACTTACCCCTTTTCCCTTTAGTTTCAGGCCTGTGTCTATAATAGAAAGAATTATTACAAAGGCGGTGAGTTGAATGAATCGTCAGCAAGTCGAAGAAAACGCTTAGCGGCTTTTCATTTCTTCTGCCTCTATACGTTCTGGATTAAAATTCCGCCAAGGTCGACTTTGCCTTTTATTTTTTGGGTGGGGGCGGGGTTTCGATAAAATAAGTACCAGTTAAACACTGGGATCGATCTAATCAGCTTACCTACTCCCCACAAACACCTTAAAATTGCTGGCCTTCGAAACCAGTTACAGGAGTAATTTTTAAATCTATCATTGAACTGAGAAAATTTGATGTTATCAACATTCATAATGGCCATGGAGTGGCAGAATCACTGGGGCAGGAGTTCTCAATATTTTTGAGCTCGTTGTGCGCGGAGATCAAACAAAATATAACTGGTACACTTCGCAGGGAATATTAAAAAGTTCTGGTACACTTCACATGTAAAGATAAAAACACTGGCGCTCTTCGCATGGAAAGTTAGAAATTGCTGGTGCACATCGCATAAAAAGTTAGAAATTGCTGACGCACATCGCTTACATCTTCGCTTGTTAACATTATGCTCAATTAAAATTCTTTAATAATTATAACTCCAGTACTTCCTTACAGTTGTGTCCTTCAAAACCTATAGGGTTACGGTTAGACAAGATGTGGCATACGATTAATATGCTTAAACGTGCCAAAACAATTTTGGAAAGTACATGCACAAAGTTCATGTAACGTAGCTAAAAGAATTTTGTGACTTTGCCAGAGTGGAATATAAAATGCTATTGCGATATGGGAGAACTAAATGGTAAAACAAAATTACTAGTAGCTGAAAACTTATTTACATCCTACTTTTGTTTCCAACATACTGTCCAGAATTGATAATGGTTTTGAAAAAATGTATAAATGGTCTGTACATGGCTGGCTCAACTCTACCTTTGACTCTTCAACAAAGCAATTCGGACCGTGAATAAGGACAATGCCAGCGCATTAGATATCAAAAGAAAAAATATGAAATACCTGATTGCAAGTGTAGAAGAAGGAAACATTTGTATAGTTGTGTCTCAATTTGAAAAGGCTTTGTTGAAAAAACTTGAAGAAAATGAAAAATGCATTGAAAAATTGAAGAAAGGGTTAAACTTTTTTTTTATGAAAGATGTCTCTTATTGGAATCGTTTCAACTCTGAAAGTTATAAGCCTCTGTCTGTCTGCCTGTCTCTCTCTCTCTCCTCCTATGCAGACACACGCACGCGCGCATATATATGTATGTATATAGTATCAGTGCCGCTAAAAACTTATGAAACTTTGCAAGTTGTTAGCAACTTTGTAATATAAAATAAATACTGCTTTGAGTACTCTTATTCTTTGTTGATTTGCAGACACCTTACTACTACTACTACTACTGCTACTGCTGCTGCTGCTGCTGTTGCTGTAGCTACAACAACTACTACAACATGCATATATCATTATCATATATACGTTTCTTAATTATATATACCTTTGCACTCACACTCGCGTGCGCGCGCGCGCATACGTAATATGATTTATAAGTATTCAGCTGTTGGCTTACTTGTCTGTTCCTGTTTAATTTACTCGTGCAAAGGAATTACAATCGCACAATGGGTAATCCTATGCTGGCTCATCAATGCTATGCCCCACATCATTTTAAACAAAGTTCCTTATTCATCCTCACACGAAAGTCTTTACTTTTGAGTACAACCTTCTAAATAAACCTTTGTGAACCAACCTTCACTTTGTGATTTCACCCCCCACTTTCCTTCCTTATTGTAAATATTCGGTCTATTTTGCTATTACATCACTATAAATCCTTACTGAAGCTACAATTTTTTTTTAAATGTGAAACAAATATTAGATCGCCTGGCATGAATATCCAGCTACCCTGTCTTTACTATTTGATATAGTTATAATTTTCTTCATGAATGAATCTTCCAATTCCAAAAAATAAGAGTTTGGGCAATCGAGCAGCAGAGTATCGTTGAACGTTTCATAAACTGTCTCTGCCATTGAGTTATCGTTTAGTCCCTAGTAAGTTCTAACTGATTAGACCTATGATCAAATGCATTCAAGCAAATACGATCTTCTTTTATGGGAGAGTGTGTGCTACATTACATTATCTAATGCGTTCTTACCTTTTGTTTTAAAGAGATAGGGTATGCGTAAAATAAGGGATATTTAGCTGCTAGTTCAGGTATACAGAGATTTTTTTTATGGCTGCCATTGCCTTGTACTTGCGGCCGAATCACAACAGCCAGCATCCAACTCAATAGAGTTCAACGAAGTTAAAGGTTGGTAGAGTAGTTCAGTGATATAAGCAGCACTATAAAATTTATTTGTTTAGCTTTCAGTGCTGGGTTCATGTCCAATGTATTGTTCCTTGGACAGCTACATGAAGAGCAGAGCTGTAGTGGTATCTAAACGACGTAATATTATTGACCATTCGAGAGAGTTTCTTTCAGAGTTCACGAGAGCAAAGAACAGTTCATGGCAGAACTGATAGTGATAGAATGGCTACAATTTTTTTACAGCATTTACGTCTCTTTAGTTTCATATCTACGCATCTTGACTTTTCAAATCATTCCTCCCAAGTTGATAATACAAGTAGTAGTTCACAGTCGATTCAATCAACAGTACCACTTATCTATAGATACATGACCTTTAGACAATGTAAGAAAGTTTAGTCGGAAGAAGAAGGGTTGTGTTTGAAGCTCTCTCAGACTGGGGGGGGGGGAGCTTAATATAACATACCACTAGCTAGAATAAATGACGGAATGATCGCAGTTAAAACGCCTTAAAACTAAATTCCATCCTATTTGTCTGTCAATTACCAGGGCTTACCTAGGGTTAAACTACAGTCCCCCTCCCCACATACACACCACTACCACCACCACCAACAACAACAACAGGTTACAAGACTCTCCGTTGTGAAATATACTACAATGAATTAGATAAGATGAAAGATAAAGAACATGTAAAGAAACTCGTCTCGTGAAATTTAGTATCGAGGTAACTGATAAAATCGGGGTCGAATTTGCCTTCCGTCTCGCTGGAGTCCATTAAACATACCAGCAAAATGTTTCTGATCAATTTAATTGGTTGTGCTCCTCCTTTTGAATAATTGTCTCGTTCCTTCAGGCCTACACGAGCTAGTTCTGTATCTCTCGATAGAAAAAAGATGACAATGGATAGCTTCCTAGATTATTAACTAAGATACGAAACCTAGCCCAGGTTTTTCTACCAGTTCCTTTTTATTGTTCTCGGCTTTTGCATTAAGAGATTTATGAGTTTCAACTGTTAACCTGTTACCTTTCGAGTCGATTCAGGACAGATAAAAGACGACCCAAAATCGGTTTTACCCTTTTTAGTCGCTTGATGCATAGCCGAAGAGCATCTCCTTTTCTCCATTTACTTATGGGTTGTCGTCGCGCGACTGTACAACTTTCAACCGCTCTACTTGTCAACACAGATAGGTAAATCCTCTTATTCTCTTTCTCTCTCCTTCCGTCATCTATTCTTCTAGCAGTCAACAAAAGATGAACTGAACTACCTACAGAATGTATAACAGAATGGCAAATAACACTGTATAACATAATTTTTGTCTTTGGGTAGCGACCATTATTTCCTATTTACATATCCCAAGAAATATTTTCTTCAAACTTTGCTTTTGTTACAGTTAATCAAACCCCTAAAGAATCTCTCTAAACACATGGCTACTCCTGCTCATGATCAGAGATACACATATTGTCAACCACTAAGGGACATGCTCAAATGGTTATGGTCAAGCAACAGAGAAGCAAATCTGTGGTATTGAGTAGAATATTTGCTATAACGATATTTCTGCTTCAGCAACTCAGTGCTGAATCTGTTTGAAATGTAATGGAAAAAGGTCAATTTCAAAACATTGAAGTCCATGTCACAAAAGCGAAATTTGAAGGGAATAGTAGTCATTTCCTTTGATTTCTAGATAGAGGCAATTAGGAAATAACACTTATTGACCAAAGTCAAATAAATAAATAAATAATCGAAAAAGTTGTAACTTATACTGTGACGATGAAAATAAAGAACCATTTCAACTGATATTTTTTCTTTCTCTCATTTATTTGCTATACACAATTATTACAATTTAGGCAATACTGACGAGCAAACGTGCACAAAATTATTACAAGATAGAAATTAAAGATGCAAAATTGATAAAACGAGAACCAGTATCTTGTGAAATGAGTTAAATCGTTTAAACGGTTTTTTATTCAATTTAAAAGAAATTAAAAAGAAATTGTCTTAAGAAATCATAAAAATCGTCAAGAGAAATCACAATTATTACTATTATCAAGATGCTGGAGGAAGCTAAAACCGAAATGTATCTATTTTATTAAATTCAAATCTAGCCTGGCCCGATTTTGTTTTTTCAGCCAATCAATTGCGGTTGCTAGAGTAAATATCAATAATTTAGAGCAAGACTTTAATGATTGTAACCCAACACTTTGTTGAAAATCTGTAATTGTGTCTCGGAAAAAGAAAACAAGAAACAAATAGCAATTGTTAAGTCAACGTCTTTTAAAAACAAAAACAATCAACCCAAGCTTAACAAATGACGTGTGGTCGTAGGTGTGCCAAGACAAAGAAAACAGGGTTTTCCTTTTATATATGTGAATAATAAAACGCATTGCCGACTTTAGTATTAAATAGTTGTTTGTGTCATTTGTTTAATAAACTAAATGTAATTTGTAAATGTGTTTAAAAGTACGTGTATGAGTGTTAAAATGTGAATATGTGTCTACTTATCTATCTATCTATCTATCTATCTATCTATCTATCTATCTATCTATCTGTCTGTCTGTCTGTCTGTCTGTCTGTCTGTCTTTCTGCTAACCCGCC
>NC_068983.1:100017551-100019286 GCF_001194135.2 Octopus bimaculoides
GTGTGTGTGTGTGTGTGTGTGTGTGTGTGTGTGTGTGTGTGTGTGTGTGTGTGTGTGTGTGAATGTGACTCGCATACTGTATTACTTTCAATAAAACTTTATCAACACATATTACTGGTAGCAGGTTTGCGTGGCAGAACCAATAAGTGCAGACTAAACGCTTTGCTGTATTAGTGAGTTACGTCCGGGTCGATTTTTACTTTTACGCTATGGGGATTGATAAAGTATTTAGTTAAATATTGAGGTTAACAGTAGCTTAGTTAATGACGTGGGGAGCGGTCTGTCCCGGCCGACGCTTTTATGGGGGCTGCATTTTGGGGTCTGCTCTATAAATCTGCATAGGCTGTATTGGCCCAGAGACTGGGGGTGGAGAGGCCGAAAACTCAAGGTTTGCCCGGTGATGGTGGTGGTGGTGGTGTTAGGGGCACACACTCTAGCTACGACATAGGAGATTAATAGTATTTGCTATACATCCCACTTCAAAAAATATATTGTTGATATAAACAGCTTTTAAAGGCGTTATATGTGTACGTGCATCTAAAATATTTATCTGTGATTATGTAGGTACTAACAAACGCGACCTACACGCAACTCGTTTAAGTATAACAGTTGTTAAGTAACATACGCATCTGTTACGCAAGTGCAAGTGCATCTGTACATAAACCTATACATTAAGTAGCACACTATTCACAAATAGCCTGACTAGCCTAAATTAAACAAAGAAGATTTGTTACTTTTCTGCGTTATTTGATTACAAGCAAGTGATTCTCAAACATTTATACATCCTGTTAAAATGTGATTTCTTTTGCACATTAAATCCTCAGGCATTCACGTCCGTTGGAGAGGTTAATGATTTTTAATGGCACTCCATCGGTTACAGAACAGCCTGCTCGTGAAATTAGCGTGCAGTGGCTGAGCACTCCACAGACACGAGCATCCTTGACGTAGTTCTCAGAGAGATTTAGCATGACATAGAATGTGACAAGGATGACCCTTTGAAATACAGGTACTACTCATTTTTGCCAGCTGAGTGGACTGGAGTAATGTGAACGCTGGGGTAGTAGGTGATGGCCAAATTGTTCATTTGCTTCCCCAGTTCTAAATCAGACCTTTTTATCGCAGCCGAAAGAATTTTGGAAGTGTCAGGAATTTCAGTTTTCTGCCTGACTCAGTTCCGTGATAAATTACCTGATATAAACTAGTGTCCCACCGGCTTAAGAGGTCAAAATCACTGGGCCACTGAGAACAATAACAGCTTAGAATGTGTCATATTACATGCACTGTTATGACTCTTAAAATCATCAGTTGATGTACAATTGACTAACTACAGGACCACACTGTAACATATTGTCAACGTAAGAAATATTAAATACTAGCAGAAATACCCGGCTTTGCCCGGGTTAAAGAGAATAATGAAATCTATAAACGCCGTCTAGACTACGCAACCCTCAACTGTTAGTAGCTACGATACCATATTTCTACATTAATAACTCTCCAATCCATGCCAGCATGGAACATAGACATTAAGTGGAATGCCAGTCTCTCATCTAGGAGGGCCTTGAAATCAATGTTACCAACTGGGGACTATGTGTGTCGCAGTGATAATAAAAAGACCCAAAGGAGGTCTGCAACGAAATAATTTTACTCAACACTTTGCAAGTGAATCAGTGGAGGCAAAGATGCGTCTCATTTACTTGACAATTTATGCACCACATTGCAGAAATCCCAATGTAAG
>NC_068983.1:100019963-100022570 GCF_001194135.2 Octopus bimaculoides
TCTCTCTCTCTCTTTCTCTCTTTCTCTCTTTCTCTCTCTCTCTGAAAGTATCTGTCATTACAGTATCAAAATGTGATTGTTTCAGTTAGTAGAATAGTTTCATTTTTAAAGTGAAAGTATTTGACATGAGTGTTTTTGTTTCACTTTTGACACGTAATACTTAAATAGTGGAGGAGATATTATGTTGCCGTGGGCTCGAACTCTGCAAGAAGTTAAAAAATTTTTTGACTAAAACACAACTGGAACCCTAAGTAAGGCATCTGTAAAATTTGAATGAAATTGGTTGCGTAGTTCTCGAGTTTTAGGGATTCACACAGACAGACAGACAGACAGACAGACATTCTCATTTTTATATATATAGATTGCTACAGGACTACTAATTAATATTAAGATTCGTAATCGTTTCGCTAATGTTACAATAGCATGACTTTAGCGTGACTGCTGGTTTGCAAGATAATCTAAATTTGTTTTTAACTTTTGCTTTCAAATATGGACAACAAAAAGTTTAAGAAAAAGAGAAAATTGAATGAAAGTGAAGCTTCAGTTATTGAGACTAGAATAAAGTTGAAAATAGAATTCAAAAAACAATAAAGAATTAACTCCACGTCGTGATAGATTACGGTGCATACATCAAGGGCTGGTCCCCGGGGATCTCCATCATTTGGAGAGCCTCCAGAAGAGTTATTTAAAATATTACTGAGAGCCTCACGGTATTTGTAGCTCAGAGACCTACAAAATCTTAACCCGGCTCTGGCTCCACGCTAGATTTAACAGCTGACTGTATTCAACGCGCATATTCTAGTTTTATTGGTGGCAATGGTACCGGACCATAAAATGTCCATTACGCGTGATTAAGTAAATATTCACTGTGGTATACTTATTCTTAACACATGACAAGAACAGTTTTCAAGTATTGTGCAAGTTCTCCAGCCTGTTATATTATGAGTCACAAAATGATTTTACCATCATACCTTTTCATAAAGCATATCAAGTAGCATGATTTTGCGAAGAGTCATATTACCATGCATGTTGCACAGAAATGCTGAAGTAGATGTGGCAAACATTATGGCTATCAGACGAAAACCGAAAAAGAGCATTATACATTAGTTTGACGATGCTGTGAAACAGCTGATAGAGGAAAATCGAAAGAAAGCACATCCAGTACTCTCAACCATTTAATTATGGGGTTTTCGGGAAAAAATCACGACTGAGAATATACAAAGCCTCATTGAAGTCGAAATAAGACGTTGGAAAATCATTTAGAAAAATCTTTTAGTTGACCGTTACATTTCTACCCGAAGGGGAAAACGGGTTGATCAAATTGTATGAAGAAATTAGAGGATATTGTTTCTGTGGTCAAAGTTCCACCTGGATTTTCAATTGATGACTAATGAAAGAGCTGATCTCTCTGGGAAGCAGGAATTTTCACATGACATACCCTCTTTTGACACAGTTGGATTAATAATATCACTCAAGAGGAATTCTTTGACCTGACGACACAAAGTGAATTGGATGCAAATATCCAAAAGTTGCATTTGTTTATCGGCCTACACATAAACTAAATTTTGTTGTGAGTAACTTTAATGTTGACCCTGACATAAGTCATGTTAGAGACTCTGTCAAAGCTATCAATGATTTGTTTTTCATGAGAGACCAAAGACATCTCTTATTCCAAGTATGGCAATACTTGGTAGAACATATTAGACTGAAAATTGTAAGTTTTTTTCAATTAACTTTGAAAAAACTTTTAACTAGTTACGTATGTTATTTTCTACAGCTTCAAATAAAACAAGCCTCTAACACAAGCTCTTCAAACTTTTCAATCTGATGTAACGAATGTAAACAATCATATCTAAGGACTCTTAAATGTGTTACATAATCCCAAACCAAAGCAGAACAATTCAAGGAAGTTTTTTTTTCAAATAAAAAAATTCAACAACTGACAAAAAAAAAATTAATGATGAGCCAACCCTTTCCTGGCATTATGGTTGACAGAGAATTCCGTTCCAACGTTAGTGGCTCAACTGCAGTAAAATATTTTCGTAGGTCAGTCCGTGTGCCATATTTACTTACACTTCATATCATTATTGGAAAACTAATTTGCTGCAAAAAAATAAGCAAACTTTCAGTTTCTATTCACTTATTCACAAGAAATAGCGAAGCCTACAAAAGAAGAATTACTGAAGAAGTTTGTTAAGATCATTAAACTGAACTGAAATTGAAGACTTGGAAGTTGAAGTAGTCTCTTGATTTAGTTTTAAATCTGGTTGGAAAGGAACAAAGAAGACAATGGTTGTGGATATGGACTTCAGGACTCGCTCAAACGCGATGATCACGATGATATTTTCCTTTTAAACATGCTCTACCATTATCCCAAACAGTTTTCACAGTGGAGAAGCCCTTTCGCATTATGAAAAAAGTAAAACCCTGGTTAAGCTAAAAAATGGCAGATAAACATTTATTTGAATCCAATACGATTTTAGTTTTATTCCATAAAGTTCTTCTAAAATGCAAAAATAAAAAAAACAACTTATATAATAAAACTGTAAATTGATAGTTAAACCGTGAACAGAGAGAGAGAGAGAGAGAGAGAAGGAAGGAGGGAGG
>NC_068983.1:100022663-100026815 GCF_001194135.2 Octopus bimaculoides
GAGAGAGAGAGAGAGAGAGAGGACGGGAGATAAATCTATTTAAGAGATAATAATTCAACTATGTTACAAACAACTCGACAGCAACCAATCGAACGCTCTTTGGTTGCTGTCGAGTTGTTTGTGTGTGCAGCACCAAGGCTCAGACAAAATCTAATAAAATCTACCGCTGTCCTTCAATACACATTTGGAAACAGTGAATATTGCCCTTTGCATTAAGTTATAATACTTTTTTTTTACAAGATATACTAATGATTAACATTTATATTTAAATGAATTGACCTATCTGTGACACCACTAGGTCAACTAGTTAACTCAAATTATAATTAAGTCAGCACAAAGAGAACAAAGAGAGTAGCTGAACTTCTCAAACGACTTCTTCTGACCAGAGGTTCCACTCTAGTATTCTTTCATCTTGTAGTATTTCTAGTTTTCTTTCCATTTTACTGTAATTAATCTGTTTATATCATGTTTGAAAATTATTTCATCGTAACTTCCTTTTCTCCTTTGTTCTGCCTTTTTCTTCTCTTTTTACTATTTTCGTTGTTTGAAATTTAAATGTCGGTTCACTTTTAAGAGCGAGAAAGGAAATTCTGTAAGTTTTCTCTGTAATCTATATTTTTTTTCTTGTTTTAGCTAATATGCTGAGTAATTTTTGTTGTTATAACCTTTGACTCGAACCTAACACTTTACAAACTGGTAATATGTATTATGTGGCTTATTCGTTGCTTTAGATAATTGAAAATGCCCATTTACTACCTCCCAAATAATAAGACACAGTCAGACGAAAGTTTTACAATGCAAATATTTAGAAAAACGCCATATTGATTAAAGCAACAAAATGACCAATGAACGATTCAATTCTCAGTTAGGACAACTGTAAGGTTTTATAGTTTTGTGATTAGAAGTTAATGCAACTATTCTGTTCAGGCGGTAAACAATAGCTCAATAAGCAGTTTGAGTAAAACATTAGAAATTTTATCTTACTAAGACCTTCAGAAACAGTGAATCGGATTTCAAGATAATTTTTATATCTTTTTCCCAGTTGAAGCAGTGAATCTTTATGAATAACTTTTATCTCTTTGGTGTTTAACGTTAACAGTGATAGATTAACCATATTATATACAGCCATACTTCAATAAACACTTTCTCATTGACCCAGGAGTAAATTATTTACGCTACGATAGACGGTTCCTTGCATTCATTGCTAAGCTAGTCTTATAAGCTCAAAAGCAAGCAGTGTTTCAACCAGTAGTTCTTTCTGTCGATACTAATATATAACTATTGATGTGTAGGCACAGGATGTCGTTTCTCGTGCTTCAAAAATTATTAATATTATTATTACATACTATTTATGATATTTGTCATTACTTAGGAAACTTATTCGCGCGCGCGCAAACACATACACACACGCGCACACACACACACACACACACACAATTAGTAAGCGCCACCACTGTACATTGTACAGTAATTAATTCCATTCATAGTTATTTTCCTTGTTCATTGCTTCCTTCACAAGTTGTTTTTCGCATTTGAAACCAACAAATTTCGCACTCGCAGAAAGTTTCTAGTATTTACATTTGCTTTTAAGGCGGCGAGCTGGCAGAATCGTTAGTACGCTGGGCAAAATGCTTCGCAGCATTTCGTCTGTCTTTACGTTCTGAGTTCAAATTCCGCTGAAGTCGACTTTTGCTTATATCCCTTCAGGGTCAATAAATTAAGTACCAGTTGAGCAATGGGGGGAAAGGGTGTCGTTGTAATCGACTTACCTCTCTCCCGAAATTGCTGGCCTTGTGCCAAAAATTGAAATCAATATTTATATTTGATTTTTAAATATGTTGAATTGATCGAAAGCGACCATTTTATGAGCTTATTAAAAGTGCAACGTCATTTAAACAGATGAATTCGTTGTACCTATTTGCGCATTCAATTTTTAAGCTATTTTTACCCCATAGCAATTATGACACGAGGTGGTTAAAAAATACCATATAATGAATCAATCATACATTAAAATTGATTTCACTGGAGTAAAAGCAGAGCAAGAAGACTTCCTACAATGTGTTGTGTGTCATCAAACCTTTCAATCTAGCCAAGCTTTCTGAAACGGCATTTCTCAATTAATGACCCAGAAAGCATTTAATCTGAAAATTTTGGAACTTGACTTGATTGAGGAGATATAGCAACAAAATGAAGCGCTGATTAAAATTCGAAACGTCGATTAATTTGCCGTTCCTATTATGTTAACCAAGGCTGCTCCTCTTGCTGTTTTCCCCCAAAGAAGCGCAGCATTCAATGATCCGTTCTGTATAGAGTGAAGGTGTAACAGGGCCCGAAATACACCGAAGTATAGGAATACAGTAGTTTTAGCCACTACGGAATTAATGATCGAAAAGTGTCACGCATCAAAAAAGAAGTTGAACGCCTCACCACATCCTGTGCTGATGGGTTCTGTTGTAAAGATGAATGATTGTTGACAAGCCGGCGCATAACATGCAAATTTAGTTACGGTTCTGTCTGCTCTGAAATCATCTTTAACAGACTTGGCTTTAATAAAGTTTTGCATGATGAGTCCCTAAACAACTCATTGAATTACATATATAAGATCATTTCTGAATTATGCTAACGACTTTTGGATCACGGTTGTAATGAAGGTGAAACCTTCCAGTTAAATGGTCACTGGTGACAATATTATATGTGCATTACGGATAATTTTACAACTCATACTCGTGTGTGTATGTGTGTGTGTATGTCTGTGTGTCCGTGTGTGTGTGTGTGTGTGTTAGATATTATAGAATGCTAAAAAGTGAAGGTAAAATACAAAAATAAAGCGAAAAACCGGAAGTGATGACAGTAACAAAAAAGGACAAAGTGTACATTTCATTTACATACTACAGCTGACACCGCGTCTACAGGTACATGGGATTATTGTTAACAGCTTGCATTAAATGTATTAAATGGTATTAATATAACAGTTGAAGTACTTTTCAATATATTTCCCTCAGCAAATAGTAAAATATCTATTCCATGACTTGCGGCTCCTTACACGTTCGCATACATACGATCGCTGACAAAGCTTCATACATCTGATTGGGTGATAGAAATTATCTCGTGAAGTTGTTAACCGCTCACTGTATTTAGGGTATCTAAATGATTATTTCTGCTAATTGGTACAAGGTCTGATTTTTGAGGGTGGGGACTAGTCGATTACACTGACCCCACTACTTGACAAGTACATTATTTTATCGACCTCGAAAGGATGAAAAGCAAAGTCAACCTCGGCGGAACTTGAACTCAAAACTTTAAGAACGGAGGAATACCGCTAAGTATTTTCTTTGGCATGCTAACGATTCTTCCAGCGCGCCACCTTAGTGTATTTAGATAATCCTTTCTACTATAGGCATAAGGGCTGAAATTTTGAGGGAAGGGAACAGCTGATTTCATCGACCCAGTACATGATTGGTACTTATTTTGCCGACACCAAAAGGATGGAAGACAGACATTATTAATACGTAAACTGAGAAGGCGGCGAACAGGTAGAATCGTTAGCACGCCGGACAAAACGCTTTGCGTCATTTCTTCCGTCTCTTTACGTTCAAGGTTGAAATTCCATCGAGGTTTGGCTTTATCTTTCACCCTTTTGGGGGTTGACAAAATAGAATGCTAGTCAAGTACTGGGCTCGATGTAATCGACTTATCCCTGCCCCCTAAATTTCAGGTCCTGTGCATTTAGGAGAAAGAATTTGTAGAGGCGGCAAGCTGGTAGAATCGTTAGCGAGTAGGACCAAATGCTTTGCGGCATTTCTTCCGTCTTCACTTTCTGGGTTCAAATTCCACTGAGATCGACTTTACCGTTCATCCTTTCATTCATTGGAATAATGTACCTGTCAAATATTAAAGTCAATCAATATACCCAACCTGCCCCCTCCCATAAATATTACTGACCTTGTGCCAGAATTAGAAAGAATTAATACGTTGATTATTCCTTTCTACTCTAGGCACAAGGCCCGAAATTTTTGGGGAGGGCCAGTCGATTAGATCGATCTCAGTATGCAACTGGTACTTAATTTATCGACTCCGAAAGGATGAAAGGCAAAGTCGACATTGGCGGAATTTGAATCAATACGTTTTTTATTGAATGGAGATTGATACAAG
>NC_068983.1:100030175-100030621 GCF_001194135.2 Octopus bimaculoides
TGTGTGTGTGTGTGTGTGTGTGTGTGTGTGTGTGTGTGTGTGTGTGTGTGTGTGTGTGTGTGTGTGTATCTGTTCCCCCAACATTGCTCGACAATCGATGCTGGTGTGCTTACGTCCCCGTAAATTAGCGGTTCGGCAAAAGACACCGATAGAATCAGTACAAGGCTTACAAAGAATAAGTACGGGGATCGATTTGCTCGACTAAAGGCGCTGTCCCAGCATAGCCGCTGTCAAATGACTGAAACAAGTAAAAGAATAAAGGAAAGGAATATATATATATATGCATATAGACACACATGTACATACATATGCATATATGGGACGTCACAAAATGTAAACAACATCAAATACGAAAACAACGTTGGGTACGCAGAGAACGAGAGAGACAAATGGAAAACAAGACATGTACACACACATGTATATATTTATGTATGTGTATATATATA
>NC_068983.1:100030939-100041093 GCF_001194135.2 Octopus bimaculoides
ATATATATGCAGTCCATACACAAGTACGGTACGATGTACATAATTGCACATTTGTCGCATAGAAAGTTTCATCAACTTACCTTAGAATGCATCCCTTGGTTAAGGGGGTCTCTTTTCGTTGTTTTGTTTTTTAACCACACTAAATCTGACTATCTAGGTTAAACTTTAACAAGAAAAAAAAACGAGAAAGCCAGTCCAGACCATTGTTCAAACAAATGTTTATCATCAGCTGTTAGCAGTAGATGACAACAGCAGCAGCGCTAGCCGTCGTCTCTAGGATCTACTATCAAATCGGCGATCCTCGTCTTACGGGAAGCTTTTATATATTGCAGATCTTAGTCACTTATGTATTTCATTGTCTTTTGAGCCAATCCCACCTACAGGCGTAAGCGATACTTTCACATACATACATACATACATACATACATACATACATACATAATACATACATGCATACATACATACATATATACATACATACATACATACATGCAAATATATAGATATATATACACACACACATATATACAAACATGCATATATGCATACACATATACGTACATGCATGCATACATACATATATACATACACGTACATGCACAAATACATATATACATACATGTATACATATATACATACATACATATACATATACGTGCAAGTATACATACATACATACATACAGGCAAATATACATACACACATACATGCGCACACACATACATACATGCACACACACACACATACATGGACATCACGTCTTAAGGAGCTGGCTAAGGGGAAAGACGTACTTGGTAAAGTCTCTTGAATTTTCTTTAACATCCTTCTTTGCTAACTCGTTGAAATTATTGATGAGGAAGAGGTGGTAGAGGAGACACGGCAGCGGAAATGGTGAATACTACGATGGATAAGATGTTGGAGGGGTTAGTGGAGCAGGTGGTGGGGCAGAGATGAACACGATATGAAGTAAAAACCTTCTTCAATAGGAACAAGAATAATATAAACAGTAAATTCCGGAGGTGTACTAGTTAGGCAAGTGATTTGATCAGAGATCATCTGTTGAAACTAAAACAATTACAAGGACGGCACATAGTAACCATTGAAAAAGCCATACAGAGACTGTTAACTTACATGCATGCATACATACAAACATACGCATGTGCGTACACACATATATAAATACATACATACATACATACATACAAACATACATACATGGTGGTTGTCTACTCCTTACACAGAGTTTGACCACCTCCTGCACCTACACCTTAGCCCTTTCATGGCGTCTGATGTGGCTTTTTAAACCAGACAATGTTTTGAAAAAAACACCCACACAGATTGCACCTCTGATTTGTACTACCAATACCTGCAGGTAAGTTCTGCTCATTGTGGATCCTAACATGTCTTTTAAGACATACATACATACATACACATACATACATATGTTTCTGTGGAAGACATCATGCATGTGATTAGCAGTTGTCCTAAAACGTCGTCGCGGCGCCACCTCCCTATGTGACACGATGTTGTCGCTAAAACAATTTACAATGGCCATCCGCAAAAAAGAGTGTCCTGAAATAAGCTTAGAAAATCCCTCTGCTATGGAATACATTCATAAACACCAACTCAAGGAATACTGGTGGAATATTCTCATCAAAACTTTTGTGAAATGTAAACATAACAGACCGGATATTGTTGTTTTGGACAGAGGGGCAAAGACATGTACCATCATAGAGGTCAGCTGCCCTGCAGATATCTAAGGACAACTTCTTCGAAACCTCCAGCTTCTGAATTTAAATTCATACCAATAATAATTGGAGCACTAGATTTCTTAGTAAATGCTTAAAGGAGAATCTGGATAAACTGGGATTATCAGAAAAAGAAATCAACCGGCTAATTCGTACATTACAAGTGCAGTCTGTGAGTGGAACAGTGAAAATATGCAAGACTTTTCCCAAGTTCCAAATGTGAATTTGTCTGTATTAACTACATCCCAAAGATGGAGCTCTGTATCTTCGTTGGAAACAGGCTCCCCCCTCAGTGGAAGATTAATAATATTTAAAGAATAGAAGAGACATATATACATACACATATATACATATACACATGCGTACGTGTATGCATGCATACATACATACATACATACATACATACATACATACACACACACACACATACGTACATATATATATGATGGCTGCAAACTCATGTTCGAGTATTGCCATCGCCTGATCGAAAGTCCCACTTATGCGAAGGTTACAACCAGCCATTTTTGTGACAGGTCTTACTTTTTTAAGCGATACCTGTGCATGATGATTTTTATTTTTTGTGGGGAAGGATTTGCACAAATCCAGCCCCACTCTCTGAACATGGACAACCTAAATTCGAAAAGAAGAACTAATCTACATCATCGAGTATTGTCTGTCTCGCAGGTTTTCTCTTATAGTTTTCCTCTCCTACAGAAATGTTGTAACAACAACAGAGGTGCCTCCCACTCCCAGTGGACCAACCGCGTGCCTGGATACCAACCCAGTTATCTCAACGTCCCCGCGTATACATACATGTATAGATACACGTGTACACATATTGTTGGATGGCCGTTGACTGCTCATGAGTTCTTCCGCCCTTGGGCAGGTCTTATTTTTTGTCCTGCAGGGTGTCCAAGAATCACCCTCCTCACCAAGCAAGCTTGATGGGGTTGCCGGTTTAGTCACCGACGACCCGATCGTGCAACAGGTTGTACTGGGTTATGTGTTACCAGTAGCGCCCAAGAGCTACCTGACCATAACACACACACACACACACACACACGTACACACGCACATATGCGTACGTTCATACATACATATATACATACATACACATATATTACATACACACATATATACATACATTCATGCGTACATACATATATACGCATATATACATACATGTATGCCTACGTGCTTACATACATACATACATACATACATACAAATATACATACATACATACAAACATACATACATACATGTACATGCATCCATGCATACATACATACATACATACATACATACATACAGTCATAGATACGTACAAATACGCATACATTTATTAATTGATGTCAACATTTTCGTCGCATCAACTGAGATCCGTGGTTTCACTGAATCTGGTTTGTGGCGAGGTTATATATACCAATCAGCGACCTAGCCATAGATCAGATGCAGTTGAACTGCATCAGTGACCAGATTGCAATTGTTGCAACAAAAATTTTGACACCAAATAATAAATGTTTAAGTGAAGTTAACGGTCTTTGTGTGTTTTTTGAATGGCTAACATGTGTTTTCCACGCCGTAAAAACAGTGAAGCAGTTAGCAGTATTGATAATTCCATCAGTGGTTACATCAAATCCAAGGGCGCGTGTCAACAAGAGGCTCCTACGAGGTCGTGCGACTTGCTGGAAATAACAGCCGAGCCACCCTGAAACCACAAGCTAAAGTAGAGATTTTTAAAGTTTTCCCATTTAACAGTAAAAGCACATCGCGGAAACTTGATTTAAAATGCTATAGGCGTATATGTGAGTAGCCAAAAATATTGAGGCTTTACACGATTTGGGTATAGATGACGTTAGCTAAAATCTCTTACTAGCAACATCTCAACAGCGTCTTCAATTTATCCTGGAAACTCAATTTAAGTAAATTGTTTCTTGATATTTCTGTATTTCAAATATCTTATGTGTATGTACTGAGCTGAAAACAAAACAGGCAGCAAATGTTGAGACTTTCAACAGCGGGTGGACAAAATACTGAAGACTTCTTAGCTAAGAAGAATTCTCTAAAAATTGGTGGAGATTCTTTTAGTAATGGACTAAACAGCCTGGTTGAAATTTGAGAGGCGAAAGTGCTTATAAGCTGTCTATGAAAGCATCTTTTTCTTAACTGTAATATGAAATATGATATAAGTTTGCATTTGTTTGCACGTGTCATATCTGCATCTGTCAGCTTGAACTTGATTAAGATTTTTCGTAATCATATGTGACTAGGGTGTTGTGCGCTAATATCTGGTGTTTCTTCCTGTCAAATCCGTTTAATATGGGTTGTTAGGTTAGATAATACTGTTGTTATTGCGTGGAAAATGCTAGAATCGGCATATTATTTTGGGTGGTGAAAAGAAGAAGGGGCTCACAAAATGCCTAATCAGATTATCGGATGCTGGTTCAGTGGATATTTGTAGAATCAGGATTTAAATTTGTTGTACGCATCAAATAGACTTGATACGAAACAGTATTTAAACATTATTGGTTTGAATAGTTGAGTATAACTATTTTGAATTTCTTGAAATTCTTGGTACTTTATGTGTCTGAATGACCAGATCAGGAATTTATTATTATTATTATTATTATTACTATTATTATTATTATTATTAGTAGTAGTAGTAGTAGTAGTAGTAGTAGTAGTAGTAGTAGTAGTAGTAGTATTACTAAAGGAGGTGGACTCTATTCATGTTGCAATTTCAGACAGCATTGACGGTTTCAACGAATTTTCAATGAGTTTTTATTGAATTTAGTCGGAAAAGATTCCTGAAATGAATGATTCTATAAAACTTTTCTCTTTATGTATTCGTCATCAATTATTCGCAGAGTCCGGCGTAGAATTGTGGCAAAAAGATTCTTCACTTGGTTGGTTTTCCGCTTCAGCAATTAGAATTTATTGTAATTTATAAAATGCGCGCACGCACACGCACACGCACACACACACACACACACACACACACACACACACAGAGGCATACATATATACATTCTGCTGTTTAATGAAGGTATAATCGAGGGTACCTCTTACAATATTGTAGTTGAGGCAAACTGCAGAATGGCTGCAGACTGAAAGTGTGATGAAGTTCGTAGGCAATGTGAATCTTTTTAGTTCAGTTGTGTCTGAGAATTCAGTGAGAAAATTTAAGAATGTAGTTTTCCAGTGTACCCACTCTGTAGTAGTAACTAATGGAGCGCTGAAGAAATGTGTTCACTTTTATTGTTAAATTTTTGTTTTGTAGACAAATGAATTGTTGTGACAGGGAACAGTTGCTTAGAATCAATCGTTTTATTCAGTCAAAACATTATATTTCAATATAAGAGGTAAAAATGTAAACGTCTATATTTATTGAAAAAGGTTAGCTGCTGCTTGTAATAAATAAATGATGCACCTAGCTTGGAAGTAGCAACTCATAGTCCCATGTGAAAACAAATTCTTTATTGTTTGGGAATCGAATATTGAACAAGATATGTGTGAGTTGCGTGATGATAGCTCTGGCGTCTGTTTTATGGAAAAGTGATTGGGATACGGTGTAAAGATTGATATGTGCTGAATATAAAAATAAGATAATGTCTGAATATAATAAGGTCTTGCCGATGATATTCTCATCCAACTCCTTAATCACCTGCAGATAGACATCATCTTTGCATAGCCAAGACACTTCATATGAAAGACATGCACATCCTTTATGTTACAAAAACATCCACAAATGGAGTCATGATGACAAAGTCATGCTCAGCTACAGAATCACATCAAAGAAACAGTATTGCATCTGTAAACATTTACAATACATGGTTAACACCCTAAAAGTCCCTGCATATGCGTGGACTCATGACAATTTACAATCCATCATGACTACTTCCAATTCAGAACCAGAAACTACTGCAACTCTTCATAACAATGTTACTACATACACTCAAACATCATGATCCGGTTCTTAATAACGATAAACATATAATTAAATAAATGAATAAATAAGTAAATAAATAAATAAACGAGAGGCCTCTAACAGAGTCATGGGTTGGTTTATCGAGAACAAACTGCTGTTGTACTTTATAAAAAGATAAACTATGATAAAAGATTAACTATAAAAATATAACTTACAGCTTGCATGATGATGATAAATAGTTATAGTGTAGAGAGGCGGCAATAGTTATCTATATATTTATTCACACATGACAAATACACACACACACACACACACACACACACACACACCCACACACACACACACACACACACGAACGCGCATACACACGTCAGTCTGTGTGTGTCCTGGCTAATGTATTTTAAAATGTATCTTCGTCATTCCCAGTGCCTTCATGGCAAAAAGATAGATAAATAGTTAATCATTACATAGTATGAGAATGGATGAAAAAATAAATAAAGCATGCAATAGTTTCTGTCATTTATAGTTTTATCATAATTACTTTAAACAATATCACATATATGTTTTAATTATAATTTGCGTCAATCACATAAAAAAAATAATAATTTATGACTGAAATGATATATAACTGAACTGGCCATTATCATGTGCATCGATGAGATCGACTTATTGGACAAGTTATAACAGCAGAATATATATTATTTCAAACAGAAACAAGTCAAAACAGTACAAACAGTGCTTATCCTACTACAGATACATTTCAAGTGAATTTCTGCTCACAAAACTAATATGAACATATATAACAGAGGTATGTATATATAACGGCCAACAAGAGGCTGAGAACATAGTAACGAGGCTGTTCACTGACTCTAATATCTTCTTACTGGGTGTTATAATGGCGTTATGTCCGTCTGTCTGTCTGTACTCTCTTCACGGTCAAACGGCTGAACCAATGGTCACGATGTTTTTCGGGATTACAAAGGAGGTAATCAGGAAGGTTTTTAGCGAAAAAAAATGTGAAAAAGCATGATTATTTAGTGGATATTGAGGGTAATTGCTCAGTTTACGGGCATAAAAATGTAAATAAAAATTAAGGGAGAGATAACAAATAAAAGAAGCGAAGGGAAGTAAGTCAACTTCTTAGTATAATGGACGTTTTGTCCGTCTGTCTGTTTTCGTTTCACGGTCAAACGGCTGTACCAATGGTCACGATGTTTTCGGGATTACAAAAGAGGTAATCAGGAAAAAATGTGAAAAAGTATGATTATTTAGTGGATATTGAGTTTTGCATTAATAAATCACTTTAACTTTTTCTTGTTAAAGTTCCGGCGATGAGGATTAACTCTGGATTCCTCCTCCACCTCCACGTATGGTTCGTGAATTTAGAGAGTTTAGATTTGCAATACTATCCCTTTATTTCCCATCGTAAATGGGCAGATTCCTAAAGATCCCGCTCGCGCATTCACAGCAAACAAGGCACAGGACTAGACTTAAGATCGTGTAGGTGTATTTTTACCCACTCTGATGTTTACATTCTATTCGTGTATCAGCTAAATTTATTTATTTATTGTATATCCTTTAGCCTCTAACAATTATCGATACTCCACAACGCTGAGGTGAGGCCGGCAATGGGTATTGCTTACTCACATGGGATGATGCGGCGGCTGCACAAATAGAAATTCAAAATTACATCCAGAAATGAGCACTCGTCTGACTATGCATTTATATAAACATATGTATACACACAGACACACACTCTCTTTCACCGCCCCGCCCCTCCAATATATGGATGGATATATATATATATATATATATATATATTATACTATTTCAATTACATACACCGAATTTATATTCAGCTCGGCGGCTATTCACAGTATCAGTAACTATATTAATTAGCGTTTCCTATATGTCAGAAGATACCGATTTCGTCTAAACAAACTAACCAATCATTAATCTACTTGTAAAATAAGAGCAGTTTACACCATTGTTGCTGACGCCATGTTAAATGACAATTTCCAAAATAAGCATAAAGTGGAAACCGACCTTTATTGTGCGCTTTCAACATGCAAAAAGTTTTTCAAGAATTTCACGAATTAGTTAAAACCATACCCATTCCTTAGCTACTTTTAGTTTATATTTGTTTCCTCAAAAATATTTGTTATTCATTTGAATATAACGTTAGCGTATCTAAAATGAGCTTATTTGTTGTAATGCAAGCAACTTGACTGTTGTCAATTTGAGCCACTTTTCGTTTGTAACATAAATAACAGAGCGGCGAACAGGCACAATCGTTAGCACGCCAAGTAAAATACTTAACGGCATTCTGTCCGTCTTTGCGTTCTGAGTTCAAATTCTGCCGGAGTCGACTTTGCCTTTCATCTTTCCAGAGTCAATAAAGTAAGTACCAGTTGAACGGTCGATGTAATCGACTTACCCCTACCGCTAAATTGCTGGCCATGTACCAAAATTTGAAACCAATATAAATAACATACAAAAATTTTTCATATTTTCCACTAAAGACTACATCTTAGTTTTATATAAGCAATCAAATTTTATTTTTCAGTCTAAATCCGACTAATAGACAAGTGGATTTGTGTATATATAGAGAATGTAAAGTACGGTTGACTGCCTGAGTAATTTTTAAAAATACATATAATGTTAAATATGCTTATAAAATGGAGTTTATATATATATGTCTATGTATGTAACTGAAACACAGTTTGACGCTCCTCTCGTTAACTGTCACATTCTTTAAAGTAATTATTACATTATACTGTTTTTCTTTTCGCAAATTTGTGTGTACGTGTGTGTATTAATGTGTGTTAGTGCCTGTGTGTATATATACTTCGTAAAAACTGGCATGCGTATCTTTATCATAATGGAGTTTATGTAAGTACATCTATATATGTCACTGAAACACTGCCAGTACTTCCTCTCTTCACCTATCACACTCTCCCAAAGTAGCTATTACCTCACACCCTCTCTTACATCGACATTTTCATTAAAATAATGAAACAGAAGCACCTCATACCTTACACCGCCTCATACACCTCTGTGAAAGAAAGAAAGGAAGAAAGAAAGAGTTGTTTTCTAACAGTGCATAAGAGAGTATCATCGGGTTTGTCTGCTGTATCGCTGCCAACATTTTCCCTTGTGCAAAGTGACGTCAATGTAAGTCGGCCACTCTTGATGTTTAACATGAAACTTGTATTTGGTCGTTCAACTTCCAAGAAAAAGTAACCAAATACATCCTCAGATCACACATTGGCGTCTTGAGTAAAGAATATATTGGACAATATACGAGGTAGTATCAAAAAGTTTCCGAACTGATTCTATAGCGCGCCAACAGATGGTAGCACACGCTGCATGTGCAGTGAGAGCGAGCAGTAACCTTCATGAGGTAGTGTGCCGAGTGGAATCGCTGTGTTTACTTAACAAGTTGTGAAATTTATGCTTTTGTGATTATATGTATGCTGTAGTCTGCGATTTTTGCCATGAGCAGAAAGCTGGAACAAAGAACCAACGTGAAATTGTGCGTTAAAATTTGGAAGTCTGCTACACAGACATTGAGCATACTTCGGCAAGCTTACAGCAACGAGGCAATGGGTCGTACGCAATGTTTCGAGTGACACAGGTGCACGACAGAGCCGCAGCTCAATCAAAAGCATGCTCGTCGTTTTATTTTTTGACATCCGCGGTATTGTGCATCGAGAATTCGTCCCCAGGGTCAGATGGCCAATCGAGAATTCTACTGCAACGTTTTGAAATGTTTAATGGAGGGCATTTGGCGAAAGCGACCGGATCTGCGGAGCGTGGAGAATTAGAGTCTTCGCGACGACAATGCACCCTGTCACCAAGCTCTCGTTACTCGTGAGTTTCTCGCTAAAAAAACAACATGGTATCGCTTCCGCACCCACCCTATTTGCCAGATTTAGCACCTGCGGACTTCCATCTCTTCCTTCAAAGGTCGCCGTTTTAACACCGTTGCTAAGTCAAGAGCGAATCGCAGAAGGTCCTCGACTCGCTTACGGAAAACACTTCCAGGTCGAATTCCAAAAGTGACAGGAAGGCTGGGACCGGTGTAGTGCTGCGCAGGGTGACTATTTCGTAGGAGATGCTGTTAAAACTTAGGTAAAAAAAATTTTTTTAACTAAACATAACTAGTCCGGGAACTTTTTGATACCACCTCGTAATTCCTGATACACTAAAAGACGTGGTCAATCTGGTTCATCGTGAGTCTGATCGGCCAGAGCTGAGTTGAGGCTAAACAACTAAGTTTACTTCGAACCAATGAGTGAAGGCCTCTGCGGAGTCGCTCGACTTATTATTTATTAGCAGCCAGATCATATCCTACCGTCTATAATCAAGGACACTTTGGACAACGTAGTCCTACACTCAGACACAAGCACACACACACATACACACACACACACACACGTACACACACACACACACACGCACACACACACACA
>NC_068983.1:100044644-100048495 GCF_001194135.2 Octopus bimaculoides
AGAGATTTAGTATAATTCGGGTAAAAACCTCGTAACGTGCATTTAAGGGCTCTTATGTCGTTATTTGGCTACTACATATTATCCTACAGCAAGATGGAGGATATCAGGTTTTAATAATAGATCGCAAAACACACACACACACACACACACACACACACACACACACACACACACATTTAAAAAAAAATTAAAACTGGAGTTTTGTCTCGCAACTTGAGTATCATACCATTTCAACCTTCAACGATATTTTATACAACATGCATTGACGTGTGTATATGTGTGTGTGTGTGTATATATTGGCTTCATAATCCTCACACAATGGACCGTGCTTTACAAGGTAAGTTTGAAATGGTAGTATCTCTCCCAAATGCATCAAAGGTGTCAGTGAAAGTAAACGGTTAATCAGGAATGGAAATTGACTCGCCAATTCTGCATTTCGGGAGCTTGCCATTCACTTAGATCGTTAGCGTAACAAATAGTATTCTTACTTGAACATTATGCCCACATATTTGCAGCAAGAAGGGTTTAGAATTTCAGACGTCCATTGCAATTTAAACATAATCTTTAAGACTAAACACATTCGAATGATCAAATAAAGAAGAAGAAAAAACCCATCAAAATAAACAAAATGTGAATATTTCACAGAAATTAAAAAATATACATCACAGAGAGTTGTTTTAGAAAACGTTCGGAGCAAAATAAATTTTTTTTTTAATAAATAAATAAAATGAAGCAATTCTTGAAATACGCTTAACGTTAAATTTAGTTTGAACAAATAGTGTTCCAGCGAAACATAATGTAAACAGAAATTTTAGTTCACCAAATACTAAACATCTTGTATATTATCGGCACAGACAAACGTTTAGAACTGAACTTTGCTGTACTTTAGCACAAATGTTGATAAAAATGTCAGTCAGGAAGATTATATCGCTTCGTAACATTTATTTTCTAAGATCGACATATATTTCGAAGTATTTAGTAAAGTTAGCGCTTTGTTTTGTTTTTATTCTCCAAGCAACAAGCATTTATTGTAATGCAACTGAAGAAAAATATTCACTTAGATGCTTCAGTTAGTGCGTGGTTAAATTTATCTTATATCTATTCTTTTATTCTTTTACTTTTTTCAGTCATGTGACTGCGGCCATGCTGGAGCGCCGCATTTAGTCGAAGAAATTGACCCTAGGACTTATTCTTTCTAAGCCTAGTACTTATTCTGTCGGTTTCTTTTGTCGAACAGCTATATTACAGGGACGTAAACACACCAACATCGGTTGTCGAGTGATGATGGTGGTGGGGACCGACACACATACAAATGTGTGTGTGTGTGTGTGTGTGTGTGTGTGTGTGTGTGTGTGTGTGTGTGTGAAGGCGCATGGCTCAGTGGTTAGAACGTCGAGCTTACGATCGTGAGGTTGTGAGTTCGAATCCCGGACCGAGCTGCGTGTTGTGTTCTGGAGCAGGACACTTTATTTCACGTTGTTCCAGTTCACTCAGCTGTAGAAATGAATTGCGACGTCACAGGTGTCAAGTTGTATCGGCCATATACATACGACGGGCTTCTTTCAGTTCCCGTCTACCAAATCCATCCACGAGGCTTTTGGTCGGCCCGAGGTTATATTAGAAGACACTTGTCCAGTAGGACAATGTGGTTGAGAAGCAAGCTTCTTACCACACAGCTACACCTGCGCCAAAACCTAGAGACGGACGAAATGCCATGAAGTATTTTGCCCGGCGTGTTTAACGGTTCTGTCAGCTCGCACACACACACACACATTATCTGGATTATCTGGGTGATAATCTTATAGCGTGCTTTCCAAAGCTCCTCAACGGTTATCGGTTACCAAATGCTATCATACATAGCTCAGTCGATAGAGCACGAGACTCTTAATCTCGGGGTCGTGGGTTCGTGCTCCACGTTGGGCGAAATTCGTTTAAAGGCGGCGAGCTGGTAGAAACGTTAGCACGCCGGGCGAAATGCTTAGCGGTATTTCGTCTGCTGCTACATTCTGAGTTCAAATCCCGCCGAAGTCGACTTTGCCTTTCATCCTTTCGGGGTCGATAAATTAAGTACCAGTTGCGTACTGGGGTCGATCTAATCGACTGGACTCCCTCCCCCAAAATTTCGGGCCTTGTGCTTAGAGTAGAAAAGAAATGCTATCATACAGTAAGACTTCCCCTTTTACTGGGTATACATTTGGAAATCCGTGAATATCCGCAGAGTTTATACAAAAGAATTTTAATACTAGAAGATGGAATCAACAGGCTTTATTCCAAATCATTCGTTTATCTCCAGAAAAGTCGAGACAAGTCTGTGGATAAGAACGAAGTGTATGGGGGGTTTGTTGTTTATTCTATATTCTATAATTTTTTTTATTTCCATTAATTTCCTTTGGTATTTTTTCCAACATGTCGTCTTTTGTATTTGCGTATTGTTCTTTGTCAACAGAATGCTAGCAACAGCATAAGGGTATAAAGCAAAGAGAAGCTAAAGATGATCTAGTAATGCATTGGATCCTACTCATCTGAAGACATGTAGGTACACAGCTATTGTTGGATCATATTAATGCAATTATTCGTATAATATGTGTAACGTTCAACATTCACCAGCTAACTCTGATGCACAGAAACAACTGTTGTGATTTAGAGATTTGGAATAAAGTCTATTCATTTCATCATCTTGTATTAATATTGTTTTATATATATGTCTTTTATCTTTTACTCGTTTCAGTCATTAGACTGCGGCTATGCTGAGGCATCTCACTGGAAGAATCTTTATTGACCGGATCGACCTCAGTAATTATTTTTTAAACTTGGTACTTATTCTATCGTGATTTTTTGCCGAACCGCTAAGTTACGGGAACGTAAACAAACCAACACCGGTTGTCAAGTAGTAGTGAGAACAAACACCAAGGCACACATGCGTACACTCACATACGACGAGCTTCTGTCATTTTCCGTCTACCAAGTCTATTCACAAGGTTTTGGTCGGCCCGGGGCTAGAGTAGAAGACACTTGCCTAAGGTGCTACGCAGTGGGACTGAACCCGGAACCATCTTTCATTAGCTGATTACACAACCGTGAGCGCCGCCCCTATGGATGTGTTACAGTTATTCTCTTAATAGAGCTTGGTGATCCTGATCGTTGACCTCGGCTTCCTCCGCTTGGCATCAATGCAAGAAGCATTGTTGGCTGGGTTGAGCTCTTCCGCCACCTCTTCACAATCCACCATGCCACAGTCCCGTGACTTCGCCATATCCTGGATGGCTGAACGGGTGCTATGCTTTGCCAATGGACAGCTCGTAACTATGCAGAGCACGGTCGTCACTCTGTGAGGTGTTTTCAAAATGTACGTTGCTCCAACATAGCTACAATCCATTGACAGTTAAAGAGTCATGCGCGTGTGCATTTTCATGTATGCATTTATGAATGTAGCCTTGAAAAGGAGGAAAAGTAGTGAGAGGGTCTCTTTTTATTTAGATTAAAATAATAGCTACTCATCTGGCTCTCCAGTATTTCAAGTATCTCCAAAAATACTAAGATTATACTTAAGAACTAACATTGGATTAAGTATTCAATTAATGGTTTGCTAGTTATATATCATTGTTCCCACGCTCATATTTCTAAGTACATATGAGTGTCCGTTTGGTGATACAAAACAGGAACATAGTAGTTAAGTACCAATGTGTGAAACTCTCGGCTGTCGAGTCAGTTTGTAACTTCTGCACTTCTACCGATTAAATGTATACAACATATATGTGTACAGATATATATATGTGTATATATATTATAGGTGGTGGCCTATAGACCCCGTGGTTTCGTGTATATATATATATATATATATATATATATAT
>NC_068983.1:100048851-100050448 GCF_001194135.2 Octopus bimaculoides
TATATATATGTACTGAATCCTGAATCTTTACAAGCATGAAGTGGATTCGATCCATCATGGCCAAATTTAAATTAACACTTCAACAGAACTTTTCTCACGGTGGAACAATGGGTTTTTTTTTTCTGACAGCAGTTTTACATTTTCCAGATGCCTTAGTTAGGCCGAAATAATGTCTTCACCACTTGACCCTTTTTAACCTCTTCTAAACCATGAAAAGCTAGAATTAAGATAACAAGACCACCAACTACATCCTTAGTTCTCAATAATATGTCTATCCTTCTGGATAGTTATAAAAGCAAGAACCCCCAAGCAAAAATCAGTGGTGACTTGGTGACGACTCAACCAGTGGTCACCTGGTGACGACTCAACCAGTGGTCACCTGGTGACGACTCAACCAGTCAGTCACTTTGGTGACAATTCTTGAGTTGAGAGAGACCTAACATCAGTTAGTGAACTGACCACTAGAATCATGGAAGCAGGCAGACAAACGGCTCGAGGGAAAAAGAAAAACAACGTCCCACACTCTCACTCTCACTAGTTCTAATTCTGTTCTCTTACAACATCATTCTAGCTCTCTGTAATTACTACTAAACAATGACGAGAACACAAACACAAACTATGCAAGGAAAATCTATATCTATCTTTACTTCGCATGCTTTACGATTTTATCACATGCTCGTCAAGGTAAGGTATTGTATAATGTAACGAGTAAAAATAGATATTTCCTTAAAACTTCATGCATTGTTCATCTTTCACATCTTACAACTTGCCGCCGTTACAAAACAATTTCAACCGATACAAACTAATCTTCATATATATGCATACATACGACGGGCCTCCTCCAGTTACTCTTTACCAAATCCACTTACAAAGCTTTGGTAGGTCCGAAAGTATAGAAAATCAGAAGGCACATGCCCAAGGTGCCACGCAGTAGGACTAAACCAGGAATCATGTGGTTAGGAAGCAAACTTCTTATCAAACAGCCACGCCTGCGGCTATATAAAAAGTTGTCATAATGAATGTTTTTACACACCACTTATTAAAATAACCGATCTCCAATAAACAAGAAAAGGCGAGAATTCACTCGATGGACAACAGAATGTCACGAGAATACTTCTAAAAGTATTACATCTCATCTGGAGTGGGGGTTTGAATCTACGATCTCTGGAGTATACGTCCAGCGTGTTATCCTCTGCGCTACAGGGATTTGATACACACACACACACACACATACGAGGTTTACTCAAAAAGTATCCGACCTTGATTTTTATTTTGCACAAAATAGTAATGCGTGAGCAAAATCCGCATGGGTATTAGGTGGCTGCGTCCTTCCTGAGCATGCGCAAAAATTTTCGTGTCTGTAGGTTGCGCCATTCACCTGCAGTGACGCGTTGAGTACAGACGTGAAGAGTGTGCTGTGTGATTTTTCTTTTTGAATCAAGATGACCGAGTGCATTGAGCAAAGATACTGTATGAAATTCTACCAAAAACTTAGTGATACGCAAGTCCGGAGTATCGAGAAGGCCTTTGGAGATGATGCAATGGGAAAAACACAAATAAAGGAGTGGTACAGCCGGTGCAAAGATGGCCGCACCTC
>NC_068983.1:100051638-100057932 GCF_001194135.2 Octopus bimaculoides
CACACACACACACACACACACACACACACACACACACACACACACACACACGTCTAAATAGAGGTATTAATAACCGGTTATTTATCAATCGATTCAGCCACATATTGTATATGTGTTTGTATCTCTGTATATGTCTGGACACAAGAAATCATGTGAATATGTGTGGAGCACATCAATGATTAAATATACATATTAGCAATATGAATTTTAAGGCAGTATATGATTTCAAAACATGATTTCTTTGAAGGAAATAGGCAAAGGTCACGATAATTACGTCCGGAGTGAAAGATCCGGATATAAAGAAGTGGGGGTGTTGTTAATACTTACTGCCTCATTAATTGCAAACGGAATTGTGGTTATCATCACTCACGAAGGCAGACGCCTCTTCTGAATGGTTTCTTGAAAATATAGTAAAACGGACATTCTACTAAAACCCCACAATTCAAAGTGACCAGAGGTAGTCATCTTCCATAAAAATTTGTTCAGTGTAGTTCATAAACTTTATTAAGTTCGGTTGCTGTGAGATATGGAGAATTCCAAACTTGTAATTTACACTATCAGCAACAGAGGTATGACATCGATTATAATAATGAGCTTGTTTTTAAGTTTGTTCAAAATCACGCAATAAGGAAGTAGCAGTGTCAGTAAGAGTAAAAAAAAGAGGAGACAAAATGGTAATAACAATGAGAGAGGGAGTGACATCAAACACTCTATTAATGAATGCTGCCTCTCTCTCTTTCTCTCACTCTCTCTCTCTCTCTATCTATCTATCTATCTACAGACGCACACACACACACACACACACACACACACACACACACACACTCTCTCTCTCTCTCTCTCTCTCACTCTATTTCTGTCTGTCTCTCTGTCTCTCCCTCCCTCTCTCTCTCAACAACATTTTCATTTTTATTCGATGAATGCTGATTTTTTTCTGGTAAACATTAATAACAATATATAAGATAAGTAAGCAAGATTTTTGCACCTCAAAATCATTTTCTCTGTATTTCGATAGACGCTTGTTCTGGAAGATTGTTTCTGCTTAAAAAGTTGCAAAGTTAATAGAATATAAGATAAGTAAATAATAGTAATTTTTAAGTCATAAAATTAAAAGATTGTCTATTGAAAGAAAGCTTGATAATATTGTCTGTTTAAAGAAAGCTAAATATAAAAGGAAGGTAATTATAGGTATTTACAAATACTTGCCCCTCCAGTGATGTTTGTAAATATTTATGAATGAAGAATTTCGACAAGGCGGTGAAGTTTGTCATCAAGATCTTTTCCCATTTCAGGCGGTACAGAGTGTGTGAGAAAGAGAGAGACAGAGACAGACAGACAGACAGAGATAAAGAACGTGTAGATAATAAGTCTCTGTATGTATGCCGTTAATGTAATCCTGTGTAATTTTGGATTTTGTATGGTTACGTTTAGAAATATAAACAAACTAACGTACACACACACACACACACACACACACACACACACACACACACACACACACACACACACTCATTTGTTTTGAAGCTTGTGTTCTGTTGCATTAAATATACTCATCCACCTACTATGGAGAATGAATCAAACAGAAGGCGACACTTAGCCAGAGAGAGACAAAGGCGAAGAACAGCCAGTCTCACTCGGGAAGAACTGGACGCAAGAAGATTAAACAATACATCAAGGTTATTAGATCAATCACAAGAAGTGAGACAAGAGAGACGAGCGCAAGACGCAAGAAGACAGGCTCGAAGACGTCAAAATGAAACGGAGCACCTAATTGCACAAAGGAGAGATATCCAAAGAGAGAGAGCAGCACAAAAGGGCCAAGATGAAACAAGAGCAAGCAGGTCTTGTTCTCGAGTCAATATAATAACAAAATTATGCATATGCGTATTTCTGTTAGTGATTTTTTTATATGTTTAACTGTCGTATTCTTTTTGTCTTAGTCATTATAACATATATAATAATAAAAAGGAAACTCTGTCTGTCCATCTGGGACCCAGATACCTCAGTCTATATTCGCTTTATATAGACATATTATACTTTTTTGAAATTTACAGACATACCTTTTTAAAATCAGGATGATCTCGGGATTAAAAATCATTTGGTTCTTAAACATTCAGCATTGGGATCTGATTTAAAGGCATTTGGATTGCTATTTCTAGCAGGTAAAGCTTGGCTGATTCACGCCATCTTGGTCGGCGTTTGTCAGATGACGTCAAAGATCAAGGGGGAGATAAATGATATTCGATTCGTTAATTTTACGTCGAGATAAAAACTTTGGGACAAATTTGCCATCAGTTGGAATTCAACTTGGTACTGGAACACTAGAATGATTGCATCACAGAATTAATTCTCATCCGTCCTTAACCTCCAATCAAATACAACCGGGGTATACAGTCATTATAGACGTGTTATAATCATGCTATTTAGCTCTCCCTAGTTTTCGGCCGCAGGCCTAATTAACCCTCCGCAGGAGTTAGCTTAACAGTCCTATTATTATTATTATTATTATTATTATTATTATTATTATGAGTTCAAATTCCGCCGAGGTCGACTTTACCTTTGATCCTTTCGGGGTCGATAAATTAAGTACCAGTTGAATCGATGTAATCGACTATCCCCTCCCCTCAATTTCAGGCCTGGTGCCTATAGTAGAAAGGATTATTATTATTATTATTATTATTATTATTATTATTATTATTATTATTATTATTATTATTATTATTATTATTATTACTACTACTACTATTATTATTATTATTATTATTATTATTATTATTATTATTATTGGGAAAGAACAGTGGCCGAGTCGAGTTTTAGGGTCTCTTTGGAAATCATGGAGTTATCCACCAACCGGAGACCTGACCCGAATACTTACAACATAGTAGGCTCTGCTTAAGTGTGAAGTAGTGGTCTTAAAGTAGGCAACAGATTAAGTCAACAGATTTGGAGTGACAAAAAGAAAGCTTTGAGAGGAAAAAAAAAAAAAAAAACAGATCGAAATTTGTCTTGGGCAGAAATATTTCCGAATGCAACATAAATGAACAGAGATGGCTTCGACCATCTTCGAATTTAGGTCATGAACTCGGCATGCCAGAATATGTCGACAGCAATGATATACCAATTACATAGCAGACGGCTATATTGTTTCAGTCATTAGACTATGGCCATGCTGGACATCGCATTGAAGAATATTTTAGTCGAATGAATCAATCCCAGTCCTTTTTTTAAAGCCTGGTATATATTCTATCGATCACTTTTTCCGAACCGCTAAATTACGGGGACATAAACACACCAATACCGATTGTCAAGCGGTGGTGGGGGACAAACACAGACACAAAGGCACAGGCACACACACACACACATATACACGACGGGCTTCTTTTAGTTTCTGTCTACCAAATCCACTCACAAGGCTTTGGTGGGCCAGAGGTTATAGTAGTACCACAGCCCAAGGTATCACGCGGTAGGACTAAACCCGGAACCATGTGGTTGTGAAGCAAGCTTCTTACCACGCAGCCACGATGTTCATGATTTCTCGAAGTAATATTACGAAGATGGATGAAACTTTTTCTTCAGTTTCCAGTTACCAACCGCTGTAAAAAGCTATCTTGCAGAATCTTTATACAGATGGACAAAAAGCCTTGCAGTAGTTTTTCTGGCTCTTTTCGTTGAGTTCAAATACCACCGAAATTAATTATGCCTTTCATCTTTCCGAGATCGATAAAATAAAAAACAAAAATTTACTCATCAAGTTCTGGAACTGATTCAAATTGAATAAACCCTCTTCCCAAATGTATGGCTTAGTGCCAGTGTTAGAAGTTTTATCACTCCAATGATCAAGCATATGTTTTGAAAAACTACTGCTGTTGCTGCTGTAACTGTCGGACTACTGTTTGTGTATCAAGTATATGGGTTATTGATGAAAAAAACGGTAACTATATTTAAACGACTAGACTGGTTCTTGAACTAACAACCACAATATTGGAGAAGAATTGACATAGTCAGCAATTTTACCTCACAAACCCACAAAACCCTACAGTAACAATAGCAACCACAACAGCAGTTTTCTGAACACATCTTTATGACGTATGATGACTGGAAACTGAAGAAAACATTTCATCTCCTTCAACAGAACTTATTCACTGAACAAATAAAACGAATAAGACACAAGAAAATGTCGAGAGATTTTGTATTTATAAAATGCTACGATTAGTGAGAATTAAAACCTCAAAATCATTGATTTTGTTTTGTTTTAAACCGTTACCATAACTTTATGAAAGTAACAATTATTTTTATTAGTTTTTTTTTTTCAGTAAGTTATGCAGATCTTTACATGTCCTTCTAAACTGGTGAGACTTATACTTAACCTGAAACATCTGTCAATGCCTGCACTGACAGATGTTTAAGACTTTGAAATATGTAAACAAGAAGGGGACAGATGGCTATTTTCAAAATTTGCAATCAAATAAACTGCGATAAAGGCACCCCAGGGCCAGGTGGTTGATATTAAACTGAGCAGTGTATAAAGTGTAATACCCTTATAATTATAGGTAATTAAGACAGCAAGAATTAACTTTCAATGATTCAACAACCTCTGTGGTCTAGAATTTAGTGTTCTTCAACCATTTTTTAGCTATGGACCCCTTTGATTCCTATTTTACTCGGATGAGCCCTATTATCCATTTGATGATTTAAAAAATCGAATTATATTTCTATAATTAAATATCAATAGGAATTGTATATAAAAAAAATTGTTAAAATATTTTGTGCATTGTAGAAGTATAATCGATTTATTGCAGAATAAATTTCGACAAAATCTTATATGGACCCCGGTGGAGAAACACTAGTCCATATAAATGTTATTTCTATTAATGAAAATATTAGATTTATATTGATTTTTTATTGCTTTTCTTTTTCGAATTCTTTCCCTACAATCATATGTGCGACTTACATTCATTGTGGCAATCATATGTGCTAACTTACATTCATTTAGTTTTCAAACTTTGAGTTTTGATTCACATAGCTAATGACGCATTTTGCGAAAAACAAGCAGTTACACTTCTTCTTTGTCATCGTACTTATGACCTTGAACAAGATGACATTTTAGCCTCGCGAGTGACAAGGAAGTAGTAACTGAATAGCTTTTGACGACTCTCGAGTATGAAGATGTTTCAAGCAGAGTTAGAGTTAGGAGAATATTCAATGAGAAAACTTAGAAGTTCAAGAGAATGAAGTGAGTATTCTTAACTCTCTCATGCACTTTCCATTTTCTTCCTTCATACATTTAAGAAATAACAGCAATGAAATCTACGACCAGGTACTCGCCATAATTTTTATATACTGATAGTAGGACTGATATCAGTAATAAACAGAGTTGTAAGCAATTGAATGTATCTTTTCTTGTCTATCGATCATGTAAGTCGGAAATCTATCGGGAATGAGTGTGGGTAGTATACCTGGCATGAAGCATTTATTAATTTGACCTGGAAACTAGACGGAAGCAGTTGCTCTATTTAGGAGGAGCCAAGATTTTAGGTTCCACTAATTTTTCATGAACGACAATTTATCATCATCGTCGTCGTCGTTTAACGTCCGTTTTCCATGCTGACATGGGTTGGATGATTCGAAAGGAACCAACAAGCCAAAAGAGTGTGATGAGATCGAGTGTCTGCGTTGGTATAGTTTTTGCCGCTGAATGCCCTTCCTAACATCAACCAATTCAAAGAGTGTATCGGATGCTGTTTTCGTAGCACCAGTACTAGTGTGATCATCAAGTAACTCGCAAGACAAGACCCATCAACTGATCGACTGAGTGGAAATGTAATATTGAGGGAAGTGAAAGTATACTAGAAGGACAGGAACAAGTATTTTCTTGAAAGAAAGAAGTGGTGAGGACATATTTTCAAGATACAAGGTAAATATATTTTTACTGGTCTGCCTTAATTTCCATGTATTAATTAATTTGGTACATGTATTAATTAAGTGAAGTACTAGATAGCACTTGGTAGCGATAAATAAGAGATGTAAGGGAGACTTACTGAGATGGATTTAGTAAACACACTTTTAGCCACATTATGGAAAATAGATCATGTGGTTAAACCACATGTCTGTTTTGGTTGTTTGTTTCTTTTCTTTCCTTGTAATAAGAAAAGGAAGATCGTCCCGAATTGTTACGCCGTTTTTGTTGTTTTATTAGAGATCGGTTTCTGTAGTAGAAAAACCGCTCACCATTCTCTGATGAATGAATCATGAGAGAGAGAGAGAGAGTGAGAGAGGGGGGAGGGCAAGGGGGGG
>NC_068983.1:100057951-100058938 GCF_001194135.2 Octopus bimaculoides
GGGGGGGGGGGTAAACGTTGTCACTAGTTAGGCTTATTACCTATTATTAGTTTTCTTGTCTCACAGAGGAAAAAGAAATGTGTTTCAATCACAATATCTACATGGTAAAATGAGGCTAAAATTACACGTTTACTACATATACGCATAAAGTTACCATACATTTCTACATACTATAAGGCATTGCATATCATGGTGCAGTGAAGTTAATCTCCTTCATAACATTATTCCACGATATTACTTCAGCTTCTCTCAGTACAAGCATTGCATTTGTTTCTAACTTTTTCTCACTAGTCGTACATAACATAAACAAACTGGCACAGTCTTGACCTTACATTTCTCCCTTCGTGAGTTCAACAAGCCAACCTTTACCCCAGATATTACGCAGTAACGTAGATAATATATACGTATATCTCGCTCTCGGTGTTATCAACTAATGTTACAACAGCCATATTACAGTGAAGCTTATCCACCATATACCATTCAAATGTCTAGTATACCTAATTTCTTCTATTTCTCTAAATAATTTTTATTTTATCTTATATAGTATGATGAACTTAAGTGTACGTTTCCTATCACCATGTGTTCTTTTTCATTTGCCCAAACAGCACCGAAACTTAAATGCCTCCTTCCCAGTCAATAATTCTCACCCTACGTATGGGTATATACTTTTTTTTTAATGGGTATATACTTTTTTTTAATGGGTATATACTTTTTCATTAACCTACATTCATCTACACATGTTTAATAAATATTTTAACGTATACCTCCTCATATACCCTGTAACCATTTCAGTATTTTCATTTTAAAACCGTTCTCAGCTACCTATGCAATGAGATTTTTAGCTGAACACACACACACACACAAATATACATACATACATACATACACATATATGAATATATATATATATGTGTATACACACACACACATACATACATACATATATATATATATATATAAATATATATATATATATATATATATATA
>NC_068983.1:100059857-100066418 GCF_001194135.2 Octopus bimaculoides
GTGTGTGTGTGTGTGTGTGTGTGTGTGTGTGTGTGTGTGTGTGTGTGTGTGTGTGTGTGTGTGCGTGTGTGCGCGCAACTATGTATGTATATACGCACACACATCTGAGCCAATGTTCAAGGAGAAAGAAATATAAGAAAGTAACCCTGTACAGGTAGGTGTAGAACAATATTTTTAACAGATTTATTAGGCCACGGCAAAGGAACTGTGCATTCACTCGCATTTAAATATCTAATTAGTATCGTTTGATATCCTTTTGAGCAAAGGCTAACTGAAATAGAGGTAAGTGCAAAGACATGAAATTATAGCACACTGAATCACTCCTGTAGTAATTTTCAGCTACTAAAAGATTACATATACTCTGTATTACAAATTGGTTTTAGATTTTGGCACAAGGCAAGGAGGTAAGTCGATTACATCGCCTCCAGGGGTCAAACGGTACTTATTTTATCGACCTCGAGAGGATGAAAGAAAAAGTCAACCTCGGCGGAATTTGAACATAGAACGTAAAGATGGACGAAATGGCGCTAAGCACTTTGCCCGGCGTGCTAACGATTCTACCTGCTCGCCGTCTTATGCCTCATATTACATATTGAACTCTGTTTCTCCCAATTGTAAAACCAAACTTTCATGTATGTACGAGGGGGTGCTGAAAAGTTCCTGACTTTAAGAGTGTCGCGAAAGGTCTGGTTGCCCAAACTTCCATGTTCTTTTACAGGTCTTAGAAAAAAATGAAAGATCGTTGCAATAAGTGTGCGAATTTGAGAGGGGAATATGTTGAATAAAATCATAACTAACTGATCCTCCTGTATTTTTTTTATCCAAAGCAAGGAACTTTTCACAACTGTGTGTGTGTGTGTGTGTGTGTGAGAGAGAGGGAGAAAGAGAGTGCGCGCGCGCGTTTACGTATATGTCTGTGCTCACTGCTGCTACTACCACTTAAGGGCATGCCGTAGGCCCACTTCCTTTGTTTACGACCAACCCCTCTACTTTCCTTGTCCACACCACAACCAACGTTTGTCATTATTTGAATGGACCGATGATTTGGGGGTTATTTAATTTTGATGATAGACTTTTGTGCCTGAAACATAATAAAGTTATTAAATCTATTTCTGTTTCTGCACTGTAAGAAGTTCTTCGTCTATACCCAATTTACTTCTTTATCACAATGCTTCAAGCAAGCTACAACGTTCTTACAGAAAAACATACATATACGTGCACGCACGAGAGAGAGGCGGGGGAGAGAGAAGGGGAGAGAGAGAAGAGAGAGAAGAGAGAGAGAGAGAGAGAGAGAGAGTGTGTGTGTGTGTGTGTGTGTGTGTGTGTGTGTATGTGTGTGCACGCGCACGTGTATACCGCAACAAAACATCCATAAAGTAGAAGCTCCTAAACAAGTATTACCCTTGGAAGAATTAAAATCTGTACACACACACACACACACACACACACACACACAGATTCATGCAACCGTGTATGTATATGTAGGTGTATATGTACATACATATATATTTATATGCATACATACATACATACAATATATATAAATATATATATATATATATATATACACGTATATATCAGTCGCGTAGACAAGCTGTTACGAATGTTTATCAGAAGAACAATTATAAAGTAGTTAATAACTTTGCTTTCGTACGAAGATATTCACAAACAATTTTCCAAAACCAACTAGAACAAGAGATACTTATCTGCGTGTAAACACATAAGTGCATCCTTAAATGCAATAAATACATTCACATACGCATACATGCTGAAGCACGCGCGCACTGCTGAGCAAGATGACGTAAACCCGTACGTGGAAACAAAACTAATTTTGTTTTCGGGTCATAGAACTGATTCCATTATAAGTTGTTCAATCTCAGTCACATCTGGAAGATATCAAACCATAACTTTCGCTACATGTAAAGTGCATCTATTTTTTCTATAATTAGAATAGATCTTGCGGACTAAGATCAATGATAATTCCATTCACATTATATATGAAAGCATTGTTCCGATATTAAATCTGCCTCACGGCTTGAATGGTACTTTATTTTATTAAAGCTGGAAAAGAATGAAAGGCAGAGTTGACATCAGCGTGACTTGAACTCGTAGATTAAAGGGCTGTAATTAAAATCTGCAGTCATTTGTCCGACTCTAATAATTCTGCCAACGAAATTGAAACAAAAGAAGGTGTAATGTTTTCCGTCTAACGTCAGAATAACGAGAAACACTAAGAGACTGACTGCCAAAGGCAAAGGAAAACAGTCGTCTCCCGAAGTTATTAAAATGCTGCAGTTAAGAATCTGTATTCAATGTCTCATTAACATTCATGAAGTTCATTTGGGAGAAGAACCAACATTTTATGTAAATCTCAGAAATGTTGTCAGTGTGAATCAAGTTAGAGCAAACGAAATAACTTCAGCTTTCCCCTTCTGAGTAATATTAGTGGTCTCCCCCTCCCCCTAATTCATTATTATCAACCTCATTCTTGTCAACGTCACCCTCAAATTCGACATCATAAGCATTATTTCGTTAACTCCAGTCTCGATTACGTTGTCCTCTGTCCCCATTTCGGCATCGTCAACTTAAAGGTCGTCACGGTAGAATGGAGCGAATTTGTTTTAAGAACAGACATTGACATCGGTGATTACTTGTCACAGAACTGTAAAAGAATGTAAACATTAAAAAGTTTTGCAAACGATTACAAGTTTTATATAATATAATGTTGCTCTGCACATTACCATAAATATATTAGACATACAATTAGTACATTAGATATAAACTACATACTATATTGTATGCATGTATAGCATAACAAAGACAACAATAACATCAGTTTAGCTTGGGAGACATAATTTCCATTTCTTAACTCTCTTGACATATTCTTAAAATATTCAGCGCAATCATGTTCAGTAATCAAAGTCAACGCAGTGTCGATCAATGTGTTCACGTGTGCAAATAAAAAGTTAAACTGAGGAGAGAAAATGCAGGGAAGATGGACTCTGTTATTCATGAGTCTATATTATTTTCATAAATTTTGCAGAAAATGTGAAATAGACAGCAATAACATAGAAGCGTATATCTATTTTAATATAAATATGAGCATATACATACATACAAACATACATACATAGGGGAGACCGGGTCTAGTTGTTACAAGCCCATTGTTTCGAACTTCAAAAAATAGGTGGCACTCGGGTCTCTACTTCGTGAAGGCCAACTCCATAGCATCATGTCTGCACATGTGTATTGCACTGGCGGGCTGTCACCAGGAAAGGTATGGCTCAAAAAAAGGATTTTTTACTCCATAAGTGAAATTTTGCCACAAAGTCATTTTTTTAACTTCTAAAGCACAACTGGTGTTACTGAAGTAGTTTGTGACTCATTAGAAAGTAGTGGAAGTTGCCTTCGATACATGAAGGTGTGTCCTGGATGCCATGCAGTACTAGTGCTGTGTACGAGGTAATCCCCAGAAATTCATGGTCGGGGCTAATTGTTACAGTATATCAACTTACCCCAGGCATGTAACAACTTACCCCTTCTGTTTCAGTTTAACACACCAAGCCTAGAAATTACAAAAGGAAGACTACAAGGGGGGATACCCCTCCTGATGTCATAGAAAGATAGAGGAAAAGATATCATTACGGGATGTTGCCGTAAAACAGCGCATAGTAGATGAAATGAATGAACGGAAATCGAAGCCAAAGAAGGCAACTGGTACAGAAAAGGCAACAAAGGGGAAGGGAAAGTCAACTAAAACAGGTAAAGGCAAAGGGGAGCAGCCTCGCAGCAAGCAAGTCACCGATTGGAAATGCCTTGTCTGCTCAGATTGTTATTCCAACTCCCTTCCAGGTGAAGAATGGGTGCAATGCACGATCTGTAAAGACAGGGCACACACTGACTCTACCGATGGACGACAGGACTTTCTGTGTGATCTGTGTGGTGAGAAGTTAATGGAGGACGATTCCGACTAGATGGCACAAGTAACAATGGGGAAATTGACTGATGAGGACTCTCAGTATCACAGTTAGGATATGAGGTGGTTCAAAGCACAGTTAATTAATTAAAATAATACTTTCAAGATGCAAGAAGCAGGAGATGTATTCATTTCAAACTTGTTTGTTAACATAATGCCGAGTTATCGACAGTTGTAACAAAGTACCCCAGTAACTGTCACAACGAACCCCGCACTCGGAGAAAATTGTTACAGCTGACACCACCTCATTAAGTAGAACCTGTCTAATTAATGTTATGTAATTTCCTGTTTTTTTTGTTGGTGATAACAATAAATAGAGATGTTTTACTAATTAAAACTGAAAAGAAACTTCAGCTGTGTTCATTTATGTGGGTGCCAAGGCAAAAAAATGAAAAAAACGTAACAACTAGACCCGGTCTCCCCTACATACATACATACATATATGGGTATATGCATCGCTAGTTCAACCAACACAACTACTCAACCAACTCAACAACATATTTACAAACACCAGGAACTCTTAACTTAAAAATCATGTCGCTTTGTTAGCGGCCGGCTTGAATTCTCTCAAGAAGAACTCAAATAAAATTCAAAGAAACACACACACACACACACACGCGCGTAATTAGGAAGGTAATCTAAGACACTAAAATGTTAAGTAGGTTTTGTTACCGTCCTACACCCAGTAAACTCTCCCACAAGTAAACAATACCAAAAGTAATTTATACCATGTTATAACTTTGATCTAATGAAATAGAATATTTAAAAGGAAGCAATACTTAGAATACTTAATAAACAAAAGATTAGCTCTAAATTTATACGAGTTACACCAGAAAGATAGATCACAGGCGAAAAGAAACTTGCAATATCTAACCTTTAACACATATACACCACCAGGATGAAAACTCGGACGAATGACCAACATTCGAGCCAATAAAACGTAAAGCACTCTATTATACTATTATACACAGAACTATTATACTAGCGCAGCATAAAATAGACGATGCGCCTTCAAGCTAGCATATGCTCTGTTCACAAGAGATTCAAAGACACCGAAACAAACTTACAGAAGCTTCAGTCGGGATGTTTTTTTTCGGACAACGATGATAACGAGCTGTTAAAATGAGCATCATCTGTAGGCCTTCAGAGCTGAACGATGTGCAACAACTGCTTATTATAGAACAGTTAGCTGGACGACCAGTATACAAGTGACGTACATCGGCCCGAAGTTTCTAGTAATCGGTATGTATTTTATTGCCTCCGTTGGATGAAAAGCAAAGTCGACTTTGGTGACATTTTAGCTCAGGACGTAAATGATAGTGATTGAATACCACAAGACATTCTCTTTAACGATTCTGCCAAACCACTGCCTTTAGTTAGAATAGTCTCAAATGATAGGATTATATTAACCCTTTAGCAGTCAGATTATTCTGTTAAATGTAATACTTATTTATTTACATTGCTTTGAATTAATCATACATTAGCTCGTAGCTTTGATATTTCAATGATGTCATTACTTATTTTTAGAAGGACATTGTAGAGTTGGTGTGAGAGGTCGGATACGGCCAGTTTGAACATAAAACAAGCAAAATATTTGTGCCAGATATGGTTGGTTTCAATGCTGAAGAGTTAATAAAACTGTAGTATTTCTACTAACTAAATTTAGACAGACAAGCATCTATTTTATTCGTTTATCAATTTATTTCTGGTGTGCAGTACATTTCCGCCATCACAGCCACTACTATTACTGCACCCAGACACATATACAACATCCAAGATAAACTTTAGCTAAAATAAATACAAAGCTGGTAATAAAAATGCCTTGTCATTCCACATGATCACCGTTCTGTATAAAAGTATATTCATCAAGTTTCCTACATTTTTCAACCTTAACCATATGACAAAAACGGATGTTTTCAATTCAAAGACAATCCTCAATCGATTGAAATGCACAAAGCATTCATTGAAGGTCAAGTGGTGGATCTTAGAAGCACGTGCGGATGCGCACTCACACACATACACACACATGCATGCGTGCATACATACATACATACATACATACATACATACATACATACTAGAACAACAGTTGATTGTATTGAAAGGAACATCCTACATCCGTTATAAAACTGAATTGAATTTATATAATCACGGGTTACATGTTAATGCTGATAATGATAAGTTAGCATATCGATGAAATCGGCTCCAGTATATAACTGGTATATATTTTATCGAACTGGAAGGATAAAGAACAGAGTGGATCACGGAGAAATTTAAAACCATAGAATATGTACCAGGTATTAAAAAAAGTAAGCACTGGGGTCGATTTCTACGACTAAACCCTTCGGGCGGTACCCCAGTATGGTCGCAGTTCATTGATTGAAGCAATTAAAAGATAAAAGATAGAAGATATACATGCATGCTAAGCCGATCTAGCCTCTTTCATCTTCCCTTGATTTTATATATATATATATATATATATATATACATATACATATATATACATATATACATATATATATATATACATAGATAGATAGATAGATGTACACACACACACACACACACACACATATATATATATA
>NC_068983.1:100066695-100072780 GCF_001194135.2 Octopus bimaculoides
GCTGAACTGTTAAGTTACAGGAGGCGTGAACAAGCCAATACCATTTGTCAAGCAGTGGTAGCGACACAAACACAGACACACGCACGCACGCACGCACGCACGCACACACATACGACGGGCTTCCACACAGTTTCTATCAATCAGTGGATAGATGCCACCTGTAGTGGGATTGAAGCCGAAACCACATGGTTGCAAAGCGACTTTCTTAACCACACATCCATGCCTTCACTGAAGTATAATAATAATAATAATAATAATAATCTTTTCTATTCTAGGCACAAGGCCCGAAATTTTGGGGGAGGGGGCCACTCGATTAGATTGGCCCAGTACGCAACTGGATGAAAAGCAGAGTCGACCTCGGCGGAATTTGAACTCAGAACGTAAAGACAGACGAAATACCGGTAAGCATTTCGTCCGGCGTGCTAGCGATTCTGCCAGCTCGCCACCTAACAACAACAGCAACAACAACAACAACAATAATAGTCAAGGTCGTGTCTATAATAATTGGTGCGTTGAGAACAGTAAGCAAAGATATAGACAAATGGTTGAAGGAGATTGGAATAGAATGCTCTATAGAGCTCTCGCAGAAAGTTTCTTAGGAGCAGCAAGGATTATCAAGAGAGTTCTAAGCACTTAGAATATTATATGCGTCATCTGCAACAACCTACTGGCTTTGTCATTATCGGGACAGATTTTCTGACTAATAAAATGGATAAAGAATGATTGAAAGAAAAGAAGATAGAGAACATTTCAAAGTATCTTAAATTTTTAGAGCAAGGCTGTCAAACATGCGGCCTGCGGGTCGGAACCGGCCCGCTGCTGGGTTTCATCCGGCCCGCAAGATGACTTTGAAAAGTGTAAAAATTATATATTTACTTACTTATTATTATGAACATTGATTGTTTGAGTATGACTGATTTATTTAAAGATTTGTTTAAATATTGTATTGGAATAAATATATTTTATTGAAATTAATTCAATGACTAACAATGTTTTCCTTTTTTAAGTTAACATTTCTCTCTGTTTTATCTTACCCAAAATGTCTTTGTCAAAAAGGAGAAAAGTGGATACAGAGTGTAGATTATTTCAAGAAAAGTGGGCCGTTTCCTATTTATTCGTGGAGGTGAATAGGAAACCTGTGTGCTTGGTGTTTTCGCAGCAGATTTCAGTGCTCAAGGAATATAACATTTGGCGCCACTATGAGACTCATCATGCCGACAAATACAATAACTTGCAAGAACAAATGAGAAGACAGAAGGTAAATAAATTGATAGCGGATCTGAAGAAACAACAGCCAAAGCCGAGATATCAGCCAGGCGGCAGTAAAAACTAGCTACCTTGTTGCTAGAGAAATAGCATTAGCATCAAAGCCGTACTGTGAGGGTGAGTTTGTGAAAACATACATACTGAAGGCTGCACAAATTGTATGCTCTGAGAAGCGACAGGTTTTTACCAACATTAGCCTGACGAGAAACACTGTGGCAGGTAGGATTTCAGATATTTCTGCAGATTTGGACAGGCAACTGAAGCACAAATTTCAAGTAATTTATTGCATTTTCGGTTGCAAATGATGAGAGCGCAAACATTACGGATGTTGCGCAACTGGCCTTAATTCATTCGTGATGTAGACAAGACTTTGATGGTCACTGAGGAGTTCCTGGAGTTGGTTTCTATGATGGACACCACAACAGCAAATGACATTTTCATCTCTCTCGCTGGAGCGCTGGACAGGGTTGGAGTGGACTGGGCCCGTGCTGTCAGCGTGGCTACAGATGGCGCTCCATCAATGATTGGGAAAAAACAGGTGTTGTGACGCAGTTCAGAGAGAAAGTGCAGACTGCAAATAGTGGACATGGTTTTTGGATATTTCACTGCATTTTGTACCAGGAGGCATTGTGTTACAAGTCGTTCAAAATGGATCACGTCGTGGAAGCAGTTGTCCGAACTGCTAATTTCATCCGAACTAGAGGTCTGAATCACCGACAATTTGATAATCTTCTCAGCGATATAGGCGTTACCTATGGTTTGCCATATCACACGAGGTAAGGTGGTTTAGCCGAGATGCCGTGTTGAAGCGTTTCTTTAATCTACTAGAAGAAATTGAACAGTTCATGGAGAAAAAAGGCAAACCATTGTTAGAATTTCAATCACCAGAATGGCTGCAAGATTTAGCTTTTATCGTGGATATTACAGAGCACTTGAATAATCTGAATAAAATGCTGCAAGGCCGTAAAAAAGTTGTCACACAGTATTTTGAAAGCATACGTGCGTTCAAGTTGAAGCTAACTTTATGGGAGAGACAACCGTCAAGTGGTGACCCTGCTCCTTTTCTTTTTGTCTAAAAGATGTGATTTTGACCGTAGATAATATTGACATAAATCGGTACAAAGACAATATCACGGAATTGCTGCGAAAGTTTCAGATTTTTGATGAACTTGAGACAAACTTCACAGTTTTTCGCTCGCTATTTACAGTCAACGCCTCTTATCTGCCCGTCAACATCCAACTTGAAATAATTGTCTTGCAGTGTGATTCAGATTTGAAGAATAAACTTACCTCGGTGGGCTTGGACACATTTCATCAGTATCTCTTGCTAAAGTGCTCCAAATCGACAGCCCTTGCTGCGAAAGTTTTGAGCATGTTCGGAACTATCTACCTTTGTGAACAAGTTTTCTTTGTAATGAGCATCAATAAAACAAAGCTGCGCTCAAGGCTCGGACATAAGCACCTAAATGACATCCTGAATTTGACTGCTACTCAGGATTTGACGCCTGATATTGATGCACTTGTGAAGGAGAAAAGGTGCCACATTTCAGGAACATATTGAAAATGAATGATAAAAAATAATAAAAATATTTTAAAATATTTTACAAAGTGTTTTTTTAAATTTATAAATTTTATACATTTAGATGGCAGTGTGATAACTCAGTCTCTTTAGCAGTCCTTACTTTTACTTGTTCAATGTTTTGCAAAAAAAAAAAATTATTCTTTAAACATGAACATTTTCAGAATGTATTTTTTAACACTAAAACAAAGGGAACATTTTGAAATTGTTATTTATAGGTTCATATGCCATGATTTTACTGATCCGGTCCGCTTGAGATCAAATTAGGTTGATATGTGGCCCGTGAACTTAAATGAGTTTGACACCCCTGTTCTAGAGCCTTAATTTTCTTGATGTTCTTGTATTCTACACTTCAGGAAATGGACCAATCGAACGATGTTGTACAATGTTTCTTTACGTTTTGTAAGTCTGAAAATTTTAAATGATTGGAGAATATAACTCAGTTAAAAATATCCAGTTACATTTTAATTACTAAACAAAATCTTCCTCTCTATTCTTGGATAATGAGATCCATGATGTGTTAAATCACCATGTTAGCTGTGTCCAATGTATAATTGTGTCTCGACTCCCAGTCAATACATCACAAGTCATCCAAAACAATTCTCTCCACATCATAACAAAATACACCAGACTCACTGATAATTTATGCAGCAAAAGAATAACTCAGACTGAGAGTTATAATTCATATGCATGCTTGTAATAATACATGCATCATCTGTAATTACATTCGCTTAATTATTTACAAATACATAGAAACCACGGCAATTCTCCAACATATTGCACAATGACATTCTATAATCAATTGTCTTTCACATGAAAATATGCGGAACCCATTACTTGTCATAATTTAAAATACAGAATGTATTAGAATTTCTTCTAGTTTACTTTTCATTTATTTATCTATTTATTTATCGATTTATTCGTAGGGATTTGGGTGGAAATCGATCTTCTCAGTTCTCTAAATCACCAGACCACTGCTGTGTGTGTATGTGCACGCACGCCCGTGCACACACGCACACACGCACACACACACACACACACACACACACACACACACACACACACACACACACACACACACACACACGGCGAACTGGCAGAATTGTTAGCGTATCGCACAAAAGGATTAGCGGCGTTAAGTTCGTTTTTACGTTCTGAGTTCAAATTCCTCCGAAGTCGACTATGCGTTTCATCCTTTCGGAGTTGATGAAGTAAGTACCAGTCGAGCATTGGGATCGATTGTAATCTACTTACCCACTCCCCACAAATTTCAGGCCTTGTGCCTATAGTAAGAAAAATTATTATTGTTAAGTTTCTGACTATCTCTTCAGAAACAATTTATTCATCCAGACGTTACATTAATGTTAATGATATCGCTGAAACAACATCTCCTCTCAATCCTATAAATTCGATCTCTTTCCTGATTGGTTTTACTTGACAAGGAGTTTTGAATGTCCATCTAATGTAACTCAAAATTATGTTAGTTCCTTTACAAATCTCATTCATCCGGATTCAATATAAAATTATTCACAATAACTCGTCTGTTTCTCTCAAACTGGAAAATAGAGATCATTGTTTGTAGACGAATAATAGTATTTATGTATATATTTATTGAAACATTGTTTCAGGCGCCAGTTGAAGTAGGCGGCAACATTAAAAACAGAATTATTGGCCCATTAAGATGACTCTTATGAGAAACATAAGGTAGGTCAACATTCTGATTTCAAGGAAAGATTTCATTCAGTTTCTTGGTCACGAAAGTATAACACTTGAATAAGCGAGCAAAGTTTTTATTTTAGATACCAGAATAGGGGGTAAATAGACATCTATACAAGAACTTCATCCTCCCCACTTGTCAGGATGTAATTAACAATTAAGTTTAATGCTGTTGTTGTTACTATCAATTAAATGGCGAATATCTTCAAAATCCTTCATCTAGTCCTATACAAAACCACTACAGCTGTATTCATGAGGATAATTAAAAATATTACAGAGAAACCATTACAAACACTAGCTTCTAACTATTTTCAAGTTGAGAGCCCTGAGACACTCGCCGACCACTTCAAGTAAAGTAACTTAACTTTTTATCACAAGCAAAATAAATGAAATCTGAATGTTATGGTCTGCTCCTTGTTCTTTTACTGATGTTACTTTATTTAGGTTTTATAAGGCCTAACAAACTTTTTCTAATATCACAACAGTGTGTAAAAATAGGAGTGTTTTTATGTGTGTGTGCGCGCGCATGTGTGCTCAATACCACCACCACCAATACATTTAACCTATACATACGTGAGAAGTTACGTACGTAATTTTTGTTACTGTTGCAGATTGTTAAGTCTATGTCTGTATTATTGTTACGGTATGTTAATGACTTACGCCTCTTACGTAAAGCTACCGTTGCTATGTAGTCGTCTATAAAGTTATACAAATTCATATTTTCTCAATAGCGTCCAGCAATATATATATATATCAAGCTTAATCTCCTGAAAATGTTATTAACTCTTCCTTTCCAGATGGTATACAGACCAGAAATAGCAATGGAAATTTCGAACAAAGAAAAGAATATCCTCTTAGACCCGTTGTAGAACCGAGTGAGAGAGAGAGAGTGTGGGGAGAGAGAAAGAGAGAGAGAGAGAGAGAGAGAGAGGTAGAGGGAAAGAGAGAGACAGAGAGGGTTTTTAGCTAAGTTATCATCGTTTGCTATTTGAATCTCTTAAACATTTGACACTGGACTAGAACTTCTTACAGAAGCAACTACTACTCTACTTTGAGGTATTTCAAGAGATATAATAATCATCTTACGGAATTCTGACGCCCGTGTCTTTCACAAAAAAAACAAAACAAAAAAAACGTTAACAACGTAAATAAAACTGTTCCAATTGGGAATGGACACTGTATCGTGAAATTGGGTTTGTTACCAAGCTGTGACTCTTCAATTAATTATCAATTGGTTAAGTAGACATGTAACTTTAAACAAACGGAACGACCCACTGTCTAGTTCCGTAGGACGGCGCCACACATAATAATCTATACTATATATAATACAGAGATGTGTGTGTAATCGCTTTTCACGTGAAATCGACTTCACCAAATGCTTCCATACTTGTGATGCGTGAATAATTTGACCTCGGATAAATCTTAGGCTCTTCATTTGATTTTTTTAATTAAAAATAAAAAATACTGCTTTATATTTAAGATTCACTTCTTTAAAAAGGTTCCTCAATGTCAACTTCCGGTATT
>NC_068983.1:100072981-100074694 GCF_001194135.2 Octopus bimaculoides
TCGTGTGTATGAGAGAGAGAGAGAGAGAGAGAGAGTAAATACTACATACACACCGCTCTCTCACTCTGTCTCACACACATACACACGCACACACACACCCCTTCACTCACTCACACTCTGTCTCTTACAAACACACACATACATAAATGTATACAAACATATTTACAAAGACACACGTGTGTATGCGCGCGCGCGCGTGGGTCGGGGGTTCCACAATCGCCATTTATTTCAATTACTCTTGTGAGGATATTCACGTAAATCATTTTTTTCATTTAATCCCCATTTTAATTTTCGTAAAAGTTTCCAAGTACCAATGAGGCTTTTTGGCACATCTTCAATTTTCCCCATTCACGAGAGGCGCCCAGCCATCATTCATCTGAGAGTCCATCTACAGAATGTCCTCAAATTTCTATACAGCATATTTTGCCTTTTTTTCTTCAAGTATATAAGCAACAATTTCATTCCCGAGCAACGCCGGGTGCCTCTGCTAGTATTTTATAAATTAGGCATAAAATACTTCAGTAAGTAGAGATGAGCGTTTTGCATAAATACAATGCATTACTTTCAATGGAATATGACGTTACAGTTCGGACGTCAAGAATAATATATTCATTCCTCCCAGTTACTGTACTTCTTCAGCCATAATAACAATTTCTAACTTAGGTCAAATATTTTGTGCGGAAAAAGTATAATCAGTTTAATTGACTCTAGTTTTATGCTGATATTTGACCTCGGAAGAGTGTAAGTAAAAAAAAATCAACTTCTGTGGAATTTAGATTCAAAACTTAAAGAGGGTGGCTGTGTGGTAAGTAGCTTGCTTACCAACCACATGGTTCCGGGTTCATTCCCACTGCGTTGCAGATGTAGGTTGTGCGATTTTTGACAAATTGTATGAGCAGAAAATTATTTTCACGTTAATGATACAATATAAAATGCATTTTGGAGCAAAAGTCATGCATTTGTGTGTGTGTAGCAATAGCCATTTACGGAATTATACATGGAAAATTAACATTTTTTTTATAAGGAAGAAAGACATTAACTTGTAATGATTAATAGTTATAGTGTTAAACGTGGGTAGGCAGTGCCTACCTTGCTTAACTTGACGTCGCATCCTCTGGTATGGATATAATGGATGAAAATCTCACAAATATATACAAAGAGAGGAGAAACTATTTTACTCAATAATGAAATAAAAACCAATCTCATTTGAATTTTTGACTTGAGTGTTTGTACAGCATTAATTAGATTATGAGCTTTGTTATTTTCTTCATTGGAAGAGAAAATACAAGTTGTTGCATCTATATAATTTTTGTCAATGACAGTTATAGCGTTGTTGTTGGTACTCCGTCGCTTCCAGTTGATCCGACCAATGAAACAGCCTGCTCGTGAAATTAACGTGCAAGTGGCTGAGCACTCCACAGACACGTGCACCCTTAACGTAGTTCTCGGGGATATTCAGCGTGACACAGTGTGACAAGGCTAACCCTTTGAATTACAGGCACAACAGAAACAGGAAGTAAGAGTACGTTGTGGTGAAAGAGTACAGCAGGGTTCGCCACCATCCCCTGCCGGAGCATCGTGGAGCATTAGGTGTTTTCGTTCAATAAACACTCACAACGCCCGGTCTGGGAATCGAAACCGCAATCCTATGACCGCGAGTCCGCTGCCCCTAACCACTGGGCCATTGCGCCTCCACACAATAATAGCGTATAC
>NC_068983.1:100074850-100076072 GCF_001194135.2 Octopus bimaculoides
ATAAATAAAATAAAGAAGTTTGAACTTAAGAGCGTGTAACAACGAACCAGATAAAGAAAAAAAGAAAAAGAAAATATAGCTCGCCTTTTCACCGTCTGCTTCGTCACCCCCGCCTTAGCTGATAACGTCAACATATATTATCACATATCTCTCAGTACTTTATACAGTTTAGCTGTACGGAGAGCATAATTTATCTTACGATCAGACTCCTTATCGGGGGTCATATGTTTTGAAAACTAAATTTAATACTTGCAGCACATGAAAACAATTTTACTGGCGAAACTGAGGCGAACAAATTCTTTAAATACTTCAATGCAAAAAAAAAAAAAAAGAAAAACGAAAAGGAAAGAAAGCATTAAAAGACCATTGCGGTTTTAGTGATTGTGTAATTTTGTACTAGAAATACTTATGTTTAAATGTATTCTTTGAGAGGATTAATAGAAGCATAAAATAACAAGAAAAACAAAAATCATGACTATTAACACTCTAATCTTGGAAGTAAATAACTACAGTTTTTTTACGATGATTCGTATGTATAAATATTGGACAAAATAGAACTTCGCAACCAAGAGTGAGTCTTTCTTTACTCAAGATTTTATAGGCAAGCTTTTTTATATATACAATTAAACTAACTATACCAGCTCTATAAATTTAATCTGTATAACTAAGTGCAGTTTAAATGAATCCAATTATATTTTCTTTTTGTTTTTCATAGAGTAACCATTTTATACAGAGTAAACTACGATCCAACAAAAGAGCCTCTTTGCATTCCGTCGATCTGTTATCAATAGCAATCAAATCATCCTAAGGTTATACCTTGCCGTTTTGAAGAGGAAAGGGCATATTGGGTAATGTAGTCCTGATAAAAAAAATACAGGATGACTGGAACACTTTTGGTCATAAGTCTGCTCTGTTACGGACCGAACTAGGCGAACAACAAGGAAAACAACAACCATGTGATTCAGTCCCATAAATTTTTGAGTTATAACTTCACAACTAAAGCACTCCGTTTTCACGAGCTATCGAAGGAGTGGTCATTCAACAGCCAAATCTTCCTCAAATCACATCTAAAAAAAAAAAAAAGGACACACTGAAAGTGGGATCTTTTAAAATACTTCCCACCGTCAGAATTTTTAAAAGTTTTCTACACTCATGTAATTTTGCTTGCTGATGATGAAAATCATATTCATTTTCTATAGAAATTAATAACAAAAAGTTATAA
>NC_068983.1:100077106-100078802 GCF_001194135.2 Octopus bimaculoides
GAAAAAGAGTTCTATTTTTCTATGCCAAACAATTTCACTTAGTGACTCTCTTTTCACTATTTCTTCAAATACAGTGAAGTTTATACTTTGTTGATGAGGTCCGACAAGACCGAAACATATTGGAGTTGTCTCCCGTATTTACTGAAAGAATCAAAATAAAATATTAACCAATTACTAATATTGTGGAGGGTTTTTCCTCGCCGCATGTTTTTTTTTTTTGTTTTTTTGTTCTAATTGACTTTTTGATGCTCACTGCATTAAATGAGTTACCATTGACTTCCATCCATTCCTCTATCCATCTTTTTCACCCATAACTCTTGGAAAGGTTGTGGGTATACAGTCCTCGGGCATCTCCTCCATAGGTTCCTATCAGTGGCAACTATCATTATACCTTGCGGTTGGATTCTCAAGTGTGTTCAACTGAGACTATGGATATTATCCAAACATTTCGTTCTTGGTCCACCCTTAGATCTCTTGCCAGTTGGCTCGACTTGACGAATCCGTCTTGCGATTGTTTCTTGCAAGATTCTAATCGTATATCCATAGTGCTGAAGGTATGATCCTTTCAATGCCGGAGGGATGAAAGGCAAAGTCGACCTCAGTAGAATTTGAACTCAGAACGTAAAGATGGACGGAATGCTGCAAAGCATTTTGCTCGGCGTGCTAACGATTATGCTCGCTCACCGCCTTTCACATCTAGAAATATTACCACAGAATTTACCACAAATTTTTCGTGCTTATCCCCACCTATAATTATGAATGTTGGGTAATGACCAAAGCAATACGATCGTGAATATACGTGGACAAAATAGGGATACTCTGAAGTATCTCTGGAGTAACGTTCTTGATAGTTTGCATAGCTCGTGGATCAGAGTGTCTATCTAGGTCGAGTCGCTTCTACTCTGCATCAAGAGGTCACAGATATTCCAATATAAATCTTAGCTGTATGGGTATCGCGAAAGGCATAGCTAGAGGCTCAGCCTCCGAGTTCTTTTACAGGGCTTAGAAAAACTGAAGGTCCGCTGCAATAAGCGTGTGAAACTGACAGAGGAATATGTTGAATAAAATCATAATTAACTGATCCTCCTGTATTTTCTTTTACCTAAAGCCAGGAACTTTTCAGCACCCCTCTTATTAACTATTTTTTTCAATAAAAGAAAATATTTTGACAAAATTTATCAATGTTTTAAAATCACAAGTTTTGTTGTCCTGCTCATATTTCTGGATAGGAGTACAATACTTTATCACATTTCACCATTCAACCCGGAACTGGTTACTTATATCATTAAAGCAAAAACATTTTCATTTGCAAACACTTAAGGACAATAAAAACTTTAACCGGGAAGTTAAGCCACTAACAGTCATACAATGAACAATAGACTTATAATAAATAAATAATCGTAATAATAATAATGATCCTTTCTACTAATGGCACATGGCCTGAAATTTTGGGAGAGGGGTTAAGTCGATTACATCGACCCCAGTACTCAACTGATATTAAATTTATCGACCCCGAAAGGATGAAAGGCAAAGTCGACTTCGGTGGAATTTGAACTCAGAACGTAAAAACGAACGAAATACTACTAAGTATCTCGCTTGGTGTGCTAACGATTCTGCCAGCTCACTGTCTTATTAATAATAATAATAATAATAATAATAATAATAATAATAATAATAATAATAATAATAATAATAA
>NC_068983.1:100083330-100094071 GCF_001194135.2 Octopus bimaculoides
TATATATATATATATATATATATATATATATATCAGGCATTGTAATATTTTATTGATTTATCACGTATTGAAATAAATAAACAAATCAACTATTTAACAAAATAAACAAACAGGAAAAACATTGCTCTTTTAATTAAGTGGTTCTTGGATATGCGTGGGCGATAGCAGATGGTTTTAAAACTGGAACACGAATACTCGAAAATGATGTCCGGTTTAAAATTTAATGGACGAAACAATCGTTACAAGCAGTCTTTGTTCCAAACCACTTTGATTATCTCAATTGCCTCGCCGCGTGTTTTGTTTCAACGCAAGCTCCGTAACCGCCCAAATGGAGAGGAAGAGAAACTGAAAGAGGGATGTGAAATAAAACAGGGAATGGCAGAGAGAAGAGAGTAATGAGGGGGAATAAGTGAATGAAATTGAGAAAGAGAGCGAAACAAAGAAAGCTAAGAGTTCAGAAAAGAAAGAAGAAAACATGAAATTTCCAAGTTGTTAGGAAAATAATGGACCCACTACAAAAAATAATAAATGAAAATTTTGGTAAATGACTCGACGACTAAGAAGATGCCTAAGTATTGAAGTAGATACTTTATAGTGACTTCTTAAAACACCAAAGAGATCAAGCATGTGTATTCATATTTGAGGTACTCGCATAAAATCCACTGATGAAAGGCATTCACTTTAATAGTTAACTAACAGAGGCACCCGGCGTTGCCCAGGAATGAAATTTTTTCTTATATATTGGAAGGAAAAAGCCAAATATGTTGTATAGAAATTTGTTATTATAAATTCAATTTATTCTTCAATTGGGAAATCAATTCTGAATTCGTAATACAAAATAATAATAATAATAATAATAATAATAATAATAATAATAATAATAATAATAATAATAATAATAATAATAATAATAATAATAATAATAATAATAATAATAATCGAAAATACAAAATTTACCACTTTTATGAAAGGAGATAAATTCTACCACATATGTTGAAGGAAATTACGTAAGAGCTTTTGGGTAACCAACATTCTTTGTTTTCTGGTTTGGAGTATAGACAAATAAGTCTTGCAAACTACCTACCCTGGAGCAACCAACATAAAGTTGACCATGAGAAAAGCAAGCCAGTAGATTTCAAAGACTGACCTTGAGCTTTATTAATAGACATTGCAAAGCAAAGTCGCTCTAGGAATTGTGTTCGTTTGAACTCAAATGGCGTGCCTGTTGGTTTGATTGGAATTCTTGGAATGAAAACCTCTTCCCCAGAGGCACATCCAGTGATGATGGTAGCTTCTGTCATATTGCGTGATAATGTCTTCACAATCAATCTTGTCCCATTGCATAATTTAGGAGGATCTAAATTTCTTAGAAGCATTATTGGGACTCCTACCTTCAGAAAAAGTTTACGTGGAGGTGTTCCAGGTGGTTCAAGAGAACTAAAGAATTCTGTTGGGTAATAGACAGCTTTATTTTCATCAAGGACTGAATCAAGTGATTTGTACTTCTTAATGACTGTTGAAATCTTATTCATTAATTCATGGTTAATCCTTGCTGCTATATCATTTTTTGGAGCAAGTATTGCCCTTTCACACAAACATTTATGTGAATTATAATTATTACTTAAGTCTGGAAATATCCTGTTCTTCAATTCAGCTGGGGAATTCATCATGATAACAATATGAGCCAAAATGATATCACCATTCCCATCAAATGATACTTTCCCATTTCCTAACTGGAGGAGTCAGGTCGAAAACTGTTTTGCACATTAATCCCCATGTAATAAAGCTCGCACGTTAGTATTGAAGGAGAAGTTCAGTACTTTATTCCATGGGTGTGAAGACTTAATGCATGTTTTTATTTCATGAGATCTTGTTCGTCTCGGAATGACTAGTAATGTTTGTCTGAAGTCTCCTAATAAAACTAATGTAACTCCTTCCATAGATTTATTGCTGCCTCTGATGTCTTGTAAAGCAGTGCTACACAAAGTGGTAATCGTGGTAGACCACGAGCCATCAGCTGCCGGTACAGAAAAGAAACAAAGACACGCACAAATATACGACAGCCTCCCACACAGTTTCCGTCTACCAAATTCACTCATAAGGCATTGGTTGTCTCAGGGCTGTAGCAAAAGACACTTGCCTAAGGTGAGACGCAGTGGGATTGAACCCGAAACCATGTGGTTGCAAAGCATGCTTCTTAACCACACAGCCATGCCTGCGCCTATATAATTAAAATTTGTAGAGAAATGAATTTCTTATAAATAATTTATGGGAATGCCATAAAAAATGAAATAAGCGCAGTTGATATGTATTCTTATCAGAAACAAAATATAACTAACGATATACCCTCATTAACTATTGTGAGTTTGTTGTTATTTCATGCAGATAATGTTTAAAAGAAATATATTCTCAAAAGATTTCTATTTTTCTATGCCAACAATTACACAACCAATTTTTATGCCAACAACTTCACTTAATGACTCTCTCTTCACTATTTCAAGTACACTATTTCTTCAAGTACATTACACCACGTCAAATAGTTTGAGAAGCACTGCTGTAAGGCCTTATCAAGGGCTTCCATTGCACCTCTAAGTGACATTCATCCCAAATGATAAGGTGGTATTGGCACAACACTTCTGCTGAATCTGAATCTTTGCTTATGTTACAAGTTGGACTGTCATTTTTGACAAGGTTTAGTGGTAATTTAAAAGCAGAACGAGCTGTTCGTCCTCCTGGGAGAATAGTGGCAGCAAAGCCAGACAATGGTACAGCAACTGCAATTCTTATTTGTTGCCTTACCTTGGAGAGAAGCAATGCTACAAATGTTTTACCTGTGCCACTGGGAGCATCGCCGCACGCACGCACGCACGCACACACACACACACACACACACACTCACTCACTCACACACACACATACACACATACACACACACATACACATACATATAGGTACTGTATCAAACATCAGATGAAATGGACGGGTGTGTGTGTGTGTGTGTGTGTGTGTGTGTGAGAGAGAGAGAGAGAGAGAGAGAGAGAGAGAGAGAACGTGAAGGGGTGTGTTGGCATGTATACGTACATGCATAAATAAATATACACACATCACTATTTTACATATTAGATTACGTACAGCAAACTGTATTGATTGATTGAAATTCAAGTCTTTTATCATTTAATAAATAATAAAATACACACACACACACACACACACACACACACACACACAAAATTTATATACGAACAGTCAGACTAGTGTACATTTCAACTCAGTATTCAGCTAAACAAACTATTAGGATTTCCATGAAATTCAGAAATAGGGTACCACAGCTCAGCAAACTAAACGGCCTCACGAAAGTAGCATAGCCAGACGATGGAAATACTTTATAAGAGATCGCAGATGTACATGGATACTCTGTTTCAATTTTCTTTATTGTCACTAAAATTTGGAAGTCAATGAAGCAACATTATTCCTGAAAACCATAGACAGTAGTATAGCGATGTTTTTATGCTCCCACCCCCATCATCACACACAAAAAGATAATGGGATTCAATCCAAGTAATTAAATATTTAAGATATCAAATCAGAGCTACATACAAAACCGAAGACAATTTTGCAAAGCACGATATCAGGGGAACAATAATCCCAATGCAAAGATCAGCTGGAAAAGCTTTGTGGCATTAAAGTTCACTCACCATAGTGATTTGCTTTGAGTAGCTCAAGATCGATTTTTATAGAGGAGATAGTGTAGTGGTTTGAATAGATAATATATTACTGGTATTTACTTTATCTACGAGGGGATACCCAAAATTAACCGAAAGCGTTCTCTGTGGGACAAGCCCGTCGTAATTCAGGCTTCCACCGCTAGAAGCCACTTGATGCGACCCCTAGGCATCAGTCTGCCGACCGGCGTTGTCCAGTGAAGTCGTACTTCCACGTGGTGCTTCTTTGTTTTGCTAGTGCTTCTCATCTGTTCGTCGATATTTACTGACCAACAAACCTTTGTGAGTACCTACATCCTTTTCACAAGCTTAAAGCACGAGATAAACAGATTTTTATGCTAAAACCACCATGACCTAAAGTTGACACACTTAAATAAATACACCCAATCACAAACACTTACATGCTTGATTGAACTCTGAACAATAACCTCGACCTATCTAAAACAGAGTAATCTACTAAATAATACCAACAACAATTAAAGAAATCTAATGACCAACTAACCTTTCCTCCATGACCCTAAACTGACGCACCTAAATAAACACACCTAATTACAAAGTTTTACAAGCTGGGATGAACTCTGAACTACAACTGCTATATTTCGAAAACAGACAGGTGAAACCTCAAATTAGCATCCAAATAAAAGCAATAACAACTATACCTAGTTACATATCTGCTGACCAACCAACCTTTTTCACCTATCTACTTTCTTTTGTGAACCCTAGAAAAATCAAATCCAAGACTTGAAACTGACACACTAAATAAGTACACCCGATTACAATGTTCTACATGCTTGACTGAATTCTGAACGATAACACAACTCCAAATTTAATCAAGAAAAATTTTCTATATCTTTGTATTAGAACTTACTACCACAACATAATTTTCATTCAACAAAGCTCTACCTACTCCAGAAAAATTAAACTTACCAGAGATTATATAAAGTCAAGATTAACTCAAATGTACTATAGTCAGATGAAAGCTGAGCAGGCCGAAACTTCGAAGTCAATATTATTCTTGTTTTATATATATATATATATATATATATATATAAAATACAAAATGGGACAAGAACGCAAAACATCCAGACAGTTAAGTCATACAAAAAAGGGACAACAAAACATCCAAATAGACGATACAAAGAAAACAAGGACGAGTCATTCGAAGTTTTTTTTTCCTCAGTCGAGTTCCAGATTATCTTTGCAATTTCGGCTTGTTATACTCGAGATTGCTCCAATCTGGCCAGCCCTAAGGAAAAACTAAGCTAAGAACATTAGATTCCTTGGAAGAAAGCGAAAGTATACGAAAACAAGGACGGAAAAAACGGAGAAAGTTACACAAATACAAATAACAGGACATAACAACAGGTGTCATTTTTTCTCGTCTGGATGTTTTGCGTTCTTGTCCCATTTTGTGTGTGTGTGTGTATACATATATACACATATATATATTGTTTGACAATTTTCTCTTAACCAGATCCTGACGTTTGAGAACGTATATTGTAAATTCCAAGTGGACTACTACTCAATATAAATTACATACTTTTAGACATCAAAAGGATGGGGAATTATAAACAGAAAATGGAAAGCTCAACGGCAAATTAATAACTATTGAAGTTACTGAATTGCACAATAATGTTAAAGAAAAACAACAATTTAACTTCTACAGAATCTATTTATAGACTGTTTAATCGACTTTGCAGATATTAACTGATACTATCTCTTACTCTCTCCTTCGCCCACTACCTTTGTTTTCAATATCATGTTAGTCATGCGGCCTTCGTTCTTCTAACTGTTATTATTTTTCATAACTATAGTCACTACTATTACAAAGCTCTTTCAAATTCCGCCTATGTCGACATTGCTTTTCATTCTTTCGAGGTCGATAAATTAAGTGGCAGTTGAGTGCTGGGGACGATGTAATCGACTTATCCCCTACCTCACCAAATTTCAGTCTTTTTGCCTTTTGTAGAAAGAATTATTACAGACTTGTTAAGGCGGCGAGCTGGCAGAGTTGTTAGCACGCTGGAGGAAATGCTTGGGGGCATTTCACTCGTCGCTACGTTCTGAGTTCAAATTCCACCGAGGTTGACTTTGACTTTGACTTTCGGGGTCGATAAATTTAGTATCACTTGAACACTGGGGTCGATGTAATCGACTCCTCTCCACAAGCTACCCTTGTGGCAAAATTTTGAAATAATTATTACAAAGCTATTACTGTTATTCTTAGTATTTCATTTCATGTTTTTGTCACCAATACATAAAATGAAAAGTCCTGAAAAACAAAAAAGCAAATAGATGAATAAATAAAGGGTCAGCGAATTTCTGAAATTCACAATTGAACATTTGCGGTGTATATTGGTGGTACTTGTAAGTATGTAGTTTGATGATATCTCTGTGGTCACACCGTATCTTCTTCCCCCCAAATACGTAGTGTTTGTAAGGTTATGCGTATGTGAGTGTTTGTGTGTGCATGTATAAGTATGTGCGTACGCGTGCATGCGTATGTGTTTACCATCTTCTTAGGCATGTCCCTCCACATCACATTCACAACCAAAACTCACAGCTCCGAGTCTTTCAAGTAACTTATTCATAGCTGCTCTGCAGCAGCACAGACAAAACAAAAAATAAAATTGTACAAAAACTTGCTAAAAAACACTCACAAACTAGATAGATCTTATTCGACACTGCAACACATGTAGCACTTTGCATACAGTTATCAAGCATCCCGTCTCCCAAGACTTGTACTTTTTATTTCATCGACCCTGGAAGGATAAAAGACGAAGTCGACAGTTGCTGGATTTGAACCCAGAAAATAAAACACCATAACTAAGTACTGCAAATCATTCACCTGCAAGCTTCTCCATTTGAAAATAGTATTAAATGTGAAGGTGTATACTAAGATAAACAAGAAATTAAAAAAAAGCAAACGTCATCTCTTTCTCTTTCTTTACTGTTTATATTTGGACCCATTTTAAAGGCGGCGAGCTGGCAGAATCGTTAGCTCACTGGGCGAACTTCTTAACGATATTTAGTTCGCCTTCATGTTCTGAGGTCAAGTTCCGTCGAGGTCGACTTTGCTTTTCATCCTTTCGAGGTCGATAGATTAAGTACCAGTGAAACACTGGGATCGATGTAATCGACTAGTCTCCTCCCCACAAAATTCAGGCCTTGTTCCTACAGCAGAAATGATTTGCTATAAGAAGAGGGTTGTAACTTGCTCGAAGCATTGTGATAGAGAAGCAAAATAAAATAGTAAATGTGAAAAGAAATAAGTTTAATAACTTTTTTATATATTTCAGGCACAACAGCTCATCATCATCAGAAGTAAACAGGCAAGATATGTTAGTCTGTATAGTCACAGGCATGTTTAAACTGTTAGTAGTTAGAGTGTTGCACTCACGATCGCAAGAGCGTTGTTTTGATTCCCGGAGTGGGCGTTGCCTTGTTTTCTTGAGTCAAACTCTCCATTTCACGTTGCTCTGCAATCACTTAGACATCTAACGCGTGGCACACCACGCATCTATGCAGACAATGTCGATTTGATGGTAGGAGCTAAGCTATGTACAGCACGGATATTTGACCACTGAAAACAAGTGGTTCTCAACCATTTTTTACGTATGGACTCCTTTGATTCCGATTTAACTCGGGATGGGGGAGACCTTTATGGTCATTGAATGTCTAAAACCTATTATATCTTTATGATTGAATATTAGGAATTGTATCAAAAAAGCTGTTTAAATATTTTGTGTATTGTAGAATTATAACCAGTTTTTTCATCTTTTATTTATTACCTTTTACTTGTTTCAGTCATTTGACTGCGGTCATATAGAGGCACTGCCTTGGAAGGGTTTTAGTCGAACAAATCGACCCCAGGACTTATTTTTCTTAAGCCTAGTACTTATTTTATCGGTCTCTTTGGCTGAACCGCTGAGTTACGGGGATGTAAATACACCAACACCGGTTGTCAAGCGGTAGTGGATGTCAAACACATACACAAAGACGCGCGCACGCGCTCACACACATACACACACAGACAACCACACACACACATACGTGCGTAAGTCGTCTAAAAGTCCATAAGTCAAGAAAAAGATGCACTCGTATATCTGTCAAGAGAGTCAGTATATCATCCGAAGTGTACAGCATTATATATCCATCACGGTCGATCTTACGAATCGGTTTCGTGCTTGGTATAGTTCGGATAATATATATATATATGTATACGATGGGCTTCTTTCAGTTTCCGTCTATCAAATCCACTCAAGGCTTTGGCCGACCCGAGGCTATAATAGAAGACACTTGCCCAAGGTACTACGCTGTCGAACCCCGAACCCCGAACCCCGAACTATGTGGTTGGGAAGCAAGCTTCTTACCACACAGTCAGCAAGCTCTTATATGGACCCCTAAGGGCGATATGGACCCCTAAGGGCGATATGAACCCTTGTTGAGAACCGCTGCTCTAAACTATCCATCTGTTTAGCAAGAAGTAGCGGCATCGTCTTTCTCAGACTCGAGAGCCTACCATCAACAATGTTTCGACTGTTTACTTCTTTGTGTCTGAAATGTTTATAAACATTTTTCCTTATCACATTGTATGAAGCTCTCTGTTGTCACTACTTTGTTAATATACTAATTTCATATACATTGAACAATCCTAGTTTATCAATGTTATTTCATATCTTCATTTTACGAGTAATTTATGCACAACTAGTTATTAACTAATTGCGGGTTACATGTTATATTAGAGCTTAAATAACATTACAATATGTATTAAGTAGCAACACTGATCGTTTAACAAACTATACAGACTGTCCACATTTAACGACCGAGTTACGTTCCAACAGCCCCCCGTCGTTAAGCAAATTCGTCGTTAAATGAATATTCATAGGGTACGTATTTTTTTTAATAGGTATAGTGTACTGTACGTACATATAAAAACAGAATACCGTACTGTATAAAGTATATGCAGTACAGGGCCAAGAATCACTAACATAAGTTGTTGAAAAATGAATAAGTAACAGTAAGATTATCACAAGAAAAACCTTAAAAGTTAGGATATGGATGCTGTATTATTGTAGTTCAGACATCGTAAGTATGTTTGTGATTCCAGGCCCAGTACATAAGATGCCTAATAAACTTTTCTCAGGATTGTATAGAAGAGGTGAAAAGGTTTAAAGGAAACTCAAACATAATAATTTTGTTTTACTTTGGATAAAGATTACAAAAGCAACTCATTCTTGACATCAAAATGTATGAAAAATCCCGTCAGTGCTTTGTTATCTTCTTTTTTTCGTCATAAATTTCTCGATAACATCGGCAAAGTTCAGTTGTCTGCCTTCCCACCTTGGAAAATCGCTCAAAATTTGGATCCATCGCCTCAAGTTCTAGCATAGCAGAATTAATCTTCGAGAAAACACTCGCTAATCTCTTGACGGTGAACTTCTTTTGTACTTCTTCTGTTCGTTTTTTTTTTTCAGTGCACGTGGATTTTGTGAGCGATAAATGAGGAGAGGCTTCAGTTTAAATCCAGCGGCATTTCCACCCAACAACAATGTTACTCTGTCCTTGAAAGCTTTAAAACCAGGCATAGTTTTTGCTTCCTTGTGGATGTATGTTCTCTCAGGCATTTTCTTCCACCACAGCCCAATTTCATCCACATGAAATATTTGTTATGGACGATAGCCACTATCTACGATCATTTTGTCGAAATCTTGAACGAACTTCTCTGCTCCTTCTGCATCGGCGCTCGCTGCCTCACCGCTGGTGCTACGATTATGCAGATTAAATCTCAAACGAAATCGTTGAAACCAGCCATGGCTTGCCGTAAATGTCTCAGTTGATTCTTCTTCCTATTGCTCCTTCAGTGTGGTGAAAATACTGCGTGCCTTTGCTTGGATAGTGAGAAGGCTCATCGGAATTCTTTTTTGAACCTGATCGTCAATCCAGATTGCCAGCAACTTTTCCATCTCGTGAATGAGACCTTTCCGATGTCTTGTGATGCATGCTTTAAAGCCTGTCGAAGTTCTGGCTGCCTCTTTCACTTTAACTTTATCCTTCAAAATAGTAGAGATGGTAGACTGTGCCAGGCCCGTATCGTTTGCGATAGCTCTCACCTTTTTCCCGCCTTCGTAGTTTGTAATGATTTTCATTTTCGTGTCAAGGTCAATAGCTCTCCGTTGTTTCTTGGCGCTTCCTGCTGCAGGTGAAGATGTCTTCTTCCTCTTTGGAGGCATCTTGAGTTTGGGGTGCAAGAGATAATGGAAAAAAGAGATGAAATAGTAATATAGGTACAAAGAGCGTCACTGTGTTGCTTGGCTGACCACAGGCGGGAGAGTGAGAGAGCGAGCGTGTCGGAGGGTGAGGCTAGGTGCTCGGGATGCGCTGCCGTCACGACGGTAGTTCTCGTACAGCGCACAATACGACAGTTAAAGTTTTTATGTTTTTATATTTTGTAAAATATGTAATGAGGCTCGTAAAGTTCTTCGTAACTCCGAGTGGTCGTTAAATAGGTAGGTCGTTAAATGAGGACAGTCTGTGTACTAAATTTGTATCCCAGGACTAGGCAGAAGCCATATTTGAGGAAATTGAAACTTAACATATAACATTATAAGTTCTGCGACACGTTGCCTCGTCTCCTGCCACTTTTATCTCTACCACAAACAGTCTCTTCCTCATTGTTCCATAATACCTCTGACTCATTCTACTTGATGTACCCGCTTCTTATATTCTCAACATTTCTGATATATCACACTCCACTCCCGCGACTAAACACGTCCCAAACAATTCCTCAACTGAGCTGCTATCCTCCGATTTACCTCTTTCCTATACTGTTACTTACTTCCAAGTCAGCTCTGATCTACAAATTTATAATCAAAAGCTCAACCTGTTTTTAAGGGGCATATAGGACTACATCGCGGGTTTCAAATCAGATTTGACAACTATATCTAACAAGTCAAACCGCCTTCCTGATTCTCTCTCTCTCTCTCTCTCTCTCTCTCTCTCTCTCTCTCTCTCTCTCT
>NC_068983.1:100094124-100095163 GCF_001194135.2 Octopus bimaculoides
TCTCTCTCTCTCTCTCTCTCTCTCTCTCTCTCTCTCTCTCTCTCTCTCTCTCTTCTCCTATAGGTTTTATCCTCCAAAAAGTTCATATAGAACAATTACCATCAGCGCGCTCACCAGTCAAGCAGGACCTACAAATATTAATACTACTTAACCAACCCCGACTACATAATAATAAAAAAGAAAGCTTTCAAACTATTTAATCCACCATTTCCGTTGATTCTTTTATTTTTCCCTAAATCATGCTCGGATTGTCAAATAGGTCAATTCTTTATACGTAAATCAATGAAGATTTTAGTAATTTCCTATCAAAAAGAGTGCATCAATTTTTTTTTAAAGTACGTTTTATAATTGGAAAAACAGTTATCTTTATGGCATTAAAAAAAAACATTATACGATGACTATCTGTTTAAGTTTCACAGATTTAATTCTAAATATAAACTTCAAAGTATCATTGGAAATTGAGATTAGTTTTCATTGCAGTAACGTTATGCCATATAAATATTAAGCAATGAATCAAATACTCTCACTGTTGTTTTTAACTGTGATTTTAGGATCGGCTTGCAGTATTCTTAGAAGAAACCATACCACTATAAACATAAACCTGAAATTGTTATTAACCTTGTTTAAGTGTAATGTGAAGAAAAGATATCATAACTCCATATTTCATTTTATTTTATTTTATTTAGTCATTTATTTATTATTACGTATAGGGCTGAAATATTCTCAGAGTAGAAATGTTATCAATTAGTTTCGCTTCCATGAACATTCTAGTATAACATTATAATGTTGTCAACTTCCTAAAGAATCATAGATAGCAGTTAATAAGTTTGTAATTGTATTATTTTCACCTAAACCTATGTGCTAAACTGAGAAGATATATTAAAACTTGGGTCAGTAATTAAGTAGAGTTTAATGTTTATATGCTATTGCTTTATCCAGCTAAATCAGTCTTACAACTTATTGCCATTCAACGCGCTTATCAGCATGCATAATCACTATAACCGCTTAATTAGTGTTAAAAAAAAAAAAAAAAAAAAAA
>NC_068983.1:100095173-100097564 GCF_001194135.2 Octopus bimaculoides
TTAAAAAAAAAAAAAAAAGAAAAAAGAAGTTAAGTTTGAATCCATTAAAAATATTCTTTCTTTTGACGCGTTTTCTTGACCGACTTCGTTGTTGCTCTAAAAAATGCCTTCCTCGTCAATCAGATTTCTTGTAAATTCTTTGCATTTTATCGTACTATTTTATCCCTAAAGAAACATAAGTTGAACAACATTAGCTCGAAACATGTTTAAAAAACTGCGACCTATTTATATAATAGGGTTTTATTTATTTTTATTTTTTAAAATTTAGACTAATAAAAAATTTGTTCAAGTAATGCTATCAGAGAGTTTTCTTTTAAATATTTATCTATTTAATTAATATCACTAGAAGATCGGAGAAATAAATCTTAGTTATTTATAACTGTAAGTAGACCAAGTTCTTTTTTCCAAACCCTTTATTGCATTGGTTCTTGTCCCTCAAGGATATATTTTGTACTTTAAATGTTGCATCCTGCTCCTGGACAATGTATTAAGGTAAATTTGGTTAATGCTTTATGCTTCATTACAAAGAATTGTTTATAAGTCGCTAATCTATATACAGTAATCCCTCGACGAGCGCGGATGTCACGTTCCAAAACCTCCCACAGAAATAATTAAAATCTAAAAAATATAAATACCTATTGGCCGCAGAAACCCGGATATAGTGAAGTGTCCGCGATATAAATTTACATATATTAACCAGAAAAATTTTCGATGTGCTGAGTGCGCGATAGGTGAACCGCGATATGGCGAGTGATTACTGTATTAGAATAGCTACAGGGGAAGAGCAAAAGAAAGAAGTTCTAAGGAAGTAAAATTCTTGGGATGAAGATGTGAATGGACTAACATTCGTGATGACACCAAGAAGTAGAGTAATATAAATAATGAATTAAGGCGGCGAGCTGGCAGAAACGTTAGCACGCCGGGCGACACGCTTAGCGGTATTTCGTCTGTCTTTACGTTCTGAGTTCAAATCCTGCCGAGGTCGACTTTGCCTTTCATCCTTTCAGGGTCGATAAATTAAGTACCAGTTGCGTACTGGGGTCGATCTAATCGACTTAACCCCTCTCCCAAAATTTCGGCCCTTGTGCCTAAAGTAGAAAAGAATATAGATAAAGAATTCAGAAGAGAGAGAGAGAGGGAGAGAGAGGGGTGAGAGAGAGAGAGAGACAGAGAGAGAGACAGAGAGAGAAAGAGAGAGAGAGAGAGACAGAGAGAGAGACAGAGAGAGAAAGAGAGAGAGAGAGAGAGAGAAAATGAGAGAGAGAGAATGAGAGAGAGAGGTGAAAGAGACGTTGAGAAAATCGTTTCGCAACTAGATGGATCCGTGTTCGATTCCACTACTCTGCATCTTGGCTCGTATCAACTACTATAGTTTATGAATGGGATTCGAAAGACAGATACTGTGATACTGTGCAGACACCTGTCGTGCATATATGTGTGCGATATATGTGTGTATGTATGTATATATATGCTTGTGTATGTGCGTGTGTGAGTGTTTATGTTTAAAATTCGGTGTTGTTTATGTTATGCCCCTTTATACACCCACAAAACTGTTTGCCTCGGTATGTCTTCGGTAGACTTAACAATGAAACTAACATTAATAGAAACGCGTGGCCATCACGTCACATCCCATTTTGAAGGTCATGTTTCTGCAATTCGAGAGCAGGAGATATCTACAAAGTACCTGATTCACAAAAGCCCTTGGATCTCTAAGATGCAACTGCAAAGGCCGAGTTTGCTACATTTCTGTAGAAGATATAAAACGTGTGATCAGCAGTGCTCAACAATTTCATTAAGGTTCTACCCTCTAAAGCATTGTTACAAAACAGTATAGAATGCTATCCGTAAGAAAGATTGTCATTTGATAAATAAAGAAAACATTCCTAATTTTTAGTATATATATATATATATATATATGTTTCAATAAGAAATATTGATTGGTGAAACAGTCCTATCTGCCATGCAAACATTGTAGAAAAGAAAAGTGATATACAATTATAGAAGTTAGACACTTTACCGATGTGAATACTTCTTTAAAAATCAGTGAGAAATAAACAACTGCTTTGAAACTTATCGTTTCTGTACCAATATTATAAATACCCGTTTGAATCTATATTTATTGGTGTCCTTCATTGTACATCTCTCCTCGTTTATCACGAGGGTTTGGTTAAAAAAAACAACAGCGATAACTGAATCAGTGATAGATGAATCATTACTACGCACTTTATAAATAGAAAGAATGGTAGATTCGCTGACATCAAACCCGCGACCTACAGCAGCAGCGAAACTTCTACCGTCACGTATTTTCTTGATAATCTCAAGCTTTTCTTGATGAGAGTACATTCATCTGCTTTGTTTGATAGGATCAGACGCCTTCGTGTTTTTTTTTTG
>NC_068983.1:100097685-100099110 GCF_001194135.2 Octopus bimaculoides
GGGGGGGGGGTTTGCTGTCATGTTGACCATTTACAAGTACGTAAATCCGTATAAAAGAGAAGTTAAATAAATTTCAAAGAGAAACACACACACACACACACACACACATACATACATACATACATTTGTTGTTGTTGTTGGCACTCCGTCGCTTACGACGTCGAGGGTTCCAGTTGATCCGATCAACGGAACAGCCTGCTCGTGAAATTAACGTACAAGTGGCTGAGCACTCCACAGACACGTGTACCCTTAACGTAGTTCTCGGGGATATTCAGCATGACACAGTGTGACAGGGATGACCCTTTGAATTACAGGTACAACAGAAACAGGAAGAAAGAGTGAGAGAAAGTTGTGGTGAAAGAGTACAGCAGGGTTCGCCACCATCCCCTGCCGGAGCCTTGTGGAGTTTTAGGTGTTTTCGCTCAATAAACACTCACAACGCCCGGTCTGGGAATCGAAACCGCAATCCTATGACCGCGAATCCGCTGCCCTAACCACTGGGCCATTGCGTCTCCACATACATACATACATACATACATACATACAGTTTAAAATTTAAATATAAATGTGCATGTCTAGACATGCAGCTATATGCATGAGAATACATACATAAAACAAAGCATACGAATCTTCACATGCAGTGACTCCAGATACTGCACATATACACACATACATGCAAAAAATACCCTGTTGATGTTCAAATCCCAATGAACGAGCCTTGGGTCAAGATTAAAAACCGGCTCTTTCTCTATTGGCAAGAAATCTTGAAATAAAACTGAATAATGACATACATACATACTTACATACATATATACATACATACATACATACATACATACATACATACATACATACATACATACATACATACATACATACATGTGTGTGAATAACCTAAAAGTTACATTATATGTAATTGTTATGCTTCATGCAATATTAATTTAAGAAAACTCGCCACAACACTTTAGGTACTAGATCTAATTTGAGCTTGTCCATTGAGGTTGTCGAAGAAATATAGATTTCCAAACAACTGTGAGAACAATTCAGAGTTAACTTCTCGGGTATTACGTTACATACATCAACACGCAATCAGCAGCTGAATATTATGATGTCAGGCAAGAAACTGCTCTCGAAAGACTGCTTGCTTTATTATTAGATGAATGTAGTTGAGAGAAATTTTGTTTGTCTCCAATTCCACAGACTGTGGTAGCGACCTCCTTAGAAAATTAGAATATGAAGGGAAATAGAAAAAATAAAAATAAAAATAAAAATAAAGAAATGATAAATTAAAGAAATGGAGAAAGGGACAGAGAAAGAAAGAGCGTGAGTGAGAGAGAGTGGGAAGATAGAAAGAGAGAGGAGAGAGAGAGAGAGAGAGAGAGAGAGAGAGAGAGAGAGAGAAAAGAACGCCTTTACGTAATTGGT
>NC_068983.1:100099120-100100296 GCF_001194135.2 Octopus bimaculoides
AACATGTGTTGGCAGATGATCACTTTTTTTTTTACAATAAGACTTTCGGCTTTTCTTCACCGAGAGAAAATGGTGCCGTAACTAATTTAACTAATTTTCAAGTATTTTCAGATTATTTCACTCTTATTAGTTTATTAATTTTACATTAAATGTAAAAATAAAAATGTATAGTTGCAATCATAATAATAATAATAATAATAATAATAATAATAATAATAATAACAACAACAACAAATAAATTTTAAAAAATAACATCAGGAGTCTATTACTTTTGCTAACGCTATTTCCTCTTATACGAGTATTTGTACACATTTATGAGCTAAAAAAGAAATAATGATAAATTAAAAGATTAAAAAAGCAGAAAAATAAGGTTCCTATCAACAGACTGAAGAATGTGAAGAAAAACAGCAAATCAAAGCAAATACACGTAAAAGTTTAAAAAATATAACAGTTATAAGTGCACAGTTTTGAAATGTGAAACTAATGGGGAAAGTAAATAGTCCGCATATACTTCATACATGCGCAGAAGTAAATAATCTAACGAGGAACCTTATATGTGATGGTAGCTTGATCTGCTAGACATTGCAATCAAATTTCCCTCAAACACTTTAAGGTTTGAAGGACACTTTGGATAAGATGGTCCTAGATAGGCAATGTTTGAATAAAAAACAGAACGGTCTTTTGGTGAGACTGACTTGGGGCTAAACAACGACAAGAACACGAAAGTAAAACTGTAATTACTTTCTCAAATAAATATAATCAATTATAGGCGTAGGAGTGGCTGTGTGGTAAGTAGCTACCTTACCAACCACATGGTCCCGGGTTCAGTCCCACTGCGTGGCACCTTGGGCAAGTGTCTTCTACTATATAGCCTCGGGCCGACCAAAGCCTTGTGAGTGGATTTGGTGGACGGAAACTGAAAGAAGCCCATCGTATATATGTATATATCTATATATGTATGTGTGTATGTGTTTGTGTGTGTCTGTGTTTGTTCCCCCAACATCGCTTGACAACCGATGCTGGTATGTTTATGTCCCCGTAACTTAGCGGTTCGGGAAAAGAGACCGATAGAATAAGTACTAGGCTTACAAAGAATAAGTCCTAGGGTCGATTTGCTCGACTAAAGGCGGTACTCCAGCATGGCCACAGTCAAATGACTGAAACAAGTAAAGAGAG
>NC_068983.1:100101240-100103885 GCF_001194135.2 Octopus bimaculoides
ATATATATGTAAATATGTAATTCAAGATATAAACAATAATGAACCATAAAATAAATGTTTATCAATCAAAATGAAACAAAACTAACAGTAAGATGGAAAATAATGTTTCCGTTGTATACTTCCACTTTATTTATATTTGAAAAGTTTTCTCCTACTTAGATCAGATTCTCACTATGACACACTTCAAAATTATATTTCAGATCATATAAACCACTTTGAATATTATTTTAGGAAGTTTAAAGTGATTTCTTTTGTGCCGTAAACTATTTACTATTCCTGTGATGCACCCTACTCCCTTGGTTCTCTAAGCACATGCTTACTTTGCTTAATGGTTAATTATGCGCTTGTCACGCACGCTTGAGAACTGGTGTTTGTTTATGTCATTGTAGCTTAGCGGTTCGGTAAACGAGGCCAACAGAATAAATACCAGTCTATCAAGCTTAAAAAAATTAGAAACTGAGATCTAGCGCCACCTTAAAACATGGGCAAACTAAGCAGTTTCCCAGTGGCCCAATTCTAATCTATATATAAGCCTAGGAGCCCAATTCTAATCTATGTATGCTGTGTCTTGTCAGTAAATAAATACTATAGGGCCCAGTGCATTGATTTGCTCAGGGACCTATAATGCTGCTAAGAGGCGCACTGAGCAGTTGTCCAGGGTGCCCAAAAGTCTAGGGGACCTATTCCAGTCTATCTATGCTGTGACTGGTTGTCAGTAAATAAATACTATAGGGCCCAGTGCATTGATTTGCTCAGGGACCTATAATGCTGCTAAGAGGCGCACTGAGCAGTTGTCCAGGGTGCCCAAAAGTCTAGGGGACCTATTCCAGTCTATCTATGCTGTGACTGGTTGTCAGTAAATAAATACTACAGGGCCCAGTGCATTGATTTGCTTGGGGGGGGAGCTATAATGTTGCTAAGAAGATCCTGCTGGGATCAATCTCTTCGACTAACACCACAAGGCAGTGCTTCAGTATGGACGCACTTTCCAAGTTAAAAGCTAAAGATTCTTCCTGAGTCGTATAGACTCATAGGGCCGGTTTCCCAGGTTCCGTAACGGATCTATTCTCCACCTGGATGGGATGCCGGTCTGTCACAGGATTACTCGTTTTTTTACCAGCTGAATGAACTGGAGCAACATGAAATGAAGTGTTCTGCTCAGGAACATAAGGCGTCACCTGCTCCAGGAAACGAAACCACAATCTTACAGTCATGAGTCTCACACCCTAACTACCAAGCCACGCACCTCCACATGGTTGCTGTCCAATGGTTAAAGTAAGTAAAAGAGTAAAAAGGCAATAGCTAATTAACGTTAATTCAAAAGTAAATCTGCTTCAGTTTAAGCGCATGGCTTTATGAATATATCATTGGACGTCACCACAAACAGTTATGAGTTGAAGTAGGAATTGTATACATCAGATATGCACAAAAATATCCTTTACACTGGAGATAAATACCGCCTCCATCAACCAAAATAAATAAATATGGGTAAACATTATCAATATCACATATTTAATGTATGCGTGTTGTTAAACGCTTGTAGCTGTAGTATTTCGTCTGAGAAGGTATCCTTAAAGACGTATAGTGTTAAAAAACACTTAAAGAAATCGCCCTGGAAATGGAAAAGAACGACAGATATCGATATTTCATACTTTTTTCTGTTCATCAGTGTCATATACTTGACCCACCTCCAAAACGAATCCGCAACAGCTAGCTAGAATATACGAATAGCGTAAAATCTATTTGCTGATGTGAAAAAGCGCTGCACAAGCGCAACAAAATCCAAATTTTGTGTTAGAAGCAGCTCATTTTTTATTTATTTTTTTTGCCGTCTTATATATTTAAAATAAATCATAACCGTCACTCGCAAGCAAGTATGACTTTGTAATATGTAATTGTAATTGTTATAGTTGCCTCTCTTGTCGCGGACAGATATAGGCACTCACCCGGCCCTCCCACTCATGAACCAACAGGACATCGACGATCTGACAGCTAGAGCGAGAGAAAGGGCTTCACCAGCATTCAGTTGGTACCCATCTCTGGCTGAGTAGAGTGGAGCAACGAGAAATGGAATCATTTACTCAAGGACACAATGCACGCCGGTTTGGTATGTCGAGATTTTTACGGCAGGAATACCTTTGAACATGGATCTTCCCGATGAAGGCTGATGTGGGGTTAAACAAAATAAAAAAATGCCAATGGAGCACAATTACCAGTGTGGTACCTTTGATATCATCACAAACGTAATCAAACAAAACGATAAAAGCGTTTGACCACTTTGATGGCGAAACAATAACCTAATCTTCATATTATAAGAAATTCTAAGAGACGAATTGGAAGAATCGTTAGCACACCGGACAAAATGCTTAGCAGCATTTCGTCCATCTTTACTTCTGAGTTCAACTTTGCCTTTTATCCTTTCGTGGTCGATGAAATAGGTACCAGTTGAGTACAGAGGTTAATTTTATCGACTATCTCCCTCCCCAAAAGTTCAGGCTTTGAGTTTCTACTAGAAAGGATTATGAGAAGTTCTAAGCGGCGGGCTGGCAGAATCGTCACCGCACCGGACAAAATGCTTAGCGGTATTTCTTTTGGCTTTATATTCTGAGTTCATGTCGCCGAGGTCGACTTTGTCTTTCATCCTT
>NC_068983.1:100104396-100114728 GCF_001194135.2 Octopus bimaculoides
TCTCTCTCTCTCTCTCTCTCTCTCTCTCTCTCTCTCTCTCTCTCTCTCTCTCTCTCTCTTTCTCTCTCTCCTTTTATATCAAACATATGACCTCTTTCGGTTCTTTTATCTAAAGAGAGCAATAAATGTCTTCTCGAATAAAACTCGTATAAAATTCCATAGTAGTCCTCTTTACCAAAATATAAATGCCTTCGTGAAACGTATCTGAGAAAACAATTATAGAACCATAAACCATCTTTCCTAGTTTTCAGTCGTATCGGTCACCAGAGAATATTTCTTGGGAAACGGCGTGCCATATTTCCTGATTTTTAAACTGCTCCAAATGAAATGCTATTCCCAAATTTCTATCTATCTATCTATCTATCTATCTATCTATCTATCTATCTATCTATCTATCTATTTGTCTATCTGTCTGTCTATTTGTCTATCTGTCCGTCCGTCCGTCCATCCACCCACCTATCCATCCATCCATCCATCCATCCATCCATCCATCCATCCATCCATCTATGTGTGTGTGTGTGTGGGTATGTATATATGTTCGTATACATGTATGTATGTATGTATGTATGTATGTATGTATGTATGTATGTAGGTAGGTATATATATATATATATATATATATCAAATCGATGTGTTATAAAACTATTCCGCGCATACAATAACAGTCATACCAAAGATCCAACATACTCCCATCATCAACTGCCCCACGGATGTTACTGTGGTTTCGACACCTGGGAAGTACCATTCAATCCAGCGGTGTCAACAACACATATAGCTATTAATAATAACATGTACATATTGGCTTGGGAAACCTTTTTGGATAGAAAAGCCCTGTCACGTCTACAGGAGTTGTGGGTTCCAGTCCCACAAGCAGCCTTCGACTTTTTCTACAGTTCTATATGCCTCCGAGATCCACTGTTCCAATACATATATAAAGCAGGTCAGCCGGTTCGTCAAACACTTGAAAAGAATAAAATTAGAGCGATATATATATACACACACACACACACACATCTATGTATGTATGTAAAGCAGGTCAGCCGGCTCGTCAAAAATTTAAAAGAATAATAGAATTAAATAAATTTAGATACACACGCACGCACACACACGCACGCACACACACACACACACACACACACACACACACAATAGTTAAGTTAGATAAGATTCACATCCAGCACAGCAACCTCAGTTGTATGTATTGAAGCTGTTTAACTTCAGATCGTTGGATTTCTCAATTACTTTCAATTCCATCTATTTTCTAAGTAACTCATGTCATGACACCGTCGTGCAGAAATAAAGGAATTTTTAATAGTTTCAGTAAACAGCTGTCTTAGTCAAAGTGAAAGTAACCTATTTGTCTAGTTAAATACAAGTACTTGAGATCCGGGGTAAAGTTTACTGATAAACAGTCTTCAAAACTAAATATACACATCTGAACTATACAGATACACAAAGAGCTCGCGTGCGAAGGAGTACGAACGCAAATACATTTACACTTATGGATAGTATACATAAATGTATGAGTAAACATGTATCACATACACACATAAACACGTTTATTTGCATACACGTAAGAACATGCATGCGAGAGTGTGCGCGCGCATGTGGGTGTGTAAATATAAACGCATATATACTAATACATATATTACGAATCGGGGGTGCAATGGCCCAGTGGTTAGGACAGCGGACTCGCGGTCATAGGATCGCGGTATCGATTCCCAGACCGGACGTTGTGAGTGTTTATTGAGCGAAAACATCTAAAGCTCCACGAGGCTTCGGCAGGGGATGGTGGCGAACCCTGCTGTACTCTTTCACCACAACTTTCTCTCACTCTTACTTCCTGTTTCTGTTGTACCTGTAATTCAAAGGGTCAGCCTTGTCACACTGTGTCACGCTGAATATCCCCGAGAACTACGTTAATGGTACACGTGTCTGTGGAGTGCTCAGCCACTTGCACGTTAATTTCACGAGCAGGCTGTTCCGTGAAACTGGAACCCTCGACGTCGTAAGCGACGGAGTGCCAACAACACACATATTACGAATCGTTTGTCTGAACGGACATAATCATAATCAAATCCCGCCTCTACACTAATATCTATGAACTTCAGTGAAAACTTCATCTCACCCACTATCATCTATTAACAGAAACAAACCACAAATCTTATTCTTCCAGAAATACTTCACCCTGTCTCTCTAAACCGTTTCTATTGACCAGGCTATCTGCCACATTCAAACTTTCTGAAAGATGTTATATGCGCTTACAGAAATACTATTTTTCATCCATCCATCTAAGCTTATACCAGCAACAAAGACTTCTAGTTGTTTGGGCTCAATGTTTCTTTTCCTCGTCTCTCTTAAGAGTATCTGTTGTCTCTGTCACTCTCTGAACTCCAAATCATACTTCACTGTTTTAGAACGAAATGAAGCACTAGATAACGTAGTCCGAGAGGAATAAAATCAGACGGTAACAGCTCGAACATCTTTTGTTCATAAGTCTACTCGATTTGGGCTGATCTGGAGCTAAACAGCTTCAATACATACAATTCCTTACAAGCATCTTACTCTTCACTCACCGACGTCACTAGCATAGAGGCTGATGCATTCACTGTTCTTAACTACGAAGAATGCTGAAAAGTTCCTGGCTTCAAGGGAATCGCGAAAGGCCCTGCTGGAGGCTCAACATTCCGAGTTCTTTAACAGGGCTTAGAAAACTGAAGGACCGCTGCGATAAATGTGTGAACCTGAGGGGGGAATACGTTGAATAAAACCATAATTAACTGATGCTCCTGTATTTTCTCAGTATCCCTTCGTACTTCAATCAGTAAATACCTCAACTGCTTGTTTTCACGACAAACCAACTTTCTTTGTTATCACTAAATCTAATTTTATTCTTAACGACCACCTGTCTGATTTCCGTAGCCAGATCTACTGGTTACATACTCTCCCCTTATAAACTATCAATGGAACCTTGCCTTGGTGAAATTTGGTGAAAGCAATGTTGTCGTACTCGACATAAATAAAACTTTCGGCTATGACTGATATGCGAATCTCCTATCAAAACCTCGTGCCTGTGAACTCCACTCGCCTCGTTTTTGGATCGATAGTTTCCTTACATTATCGCTGTGTATCGACGGACCTCTTTCTGTTTTATATTCCATCAAATCTGACGTGCATCAGAGTCCAATTTTGTCCCAAACTCTCTCCTTTTTTTTATATATCAGTGACTTGCTGCCACGTCCAACGGGTGAGTAGAGAAGGCAGTGTAGAAGCTGTTAGCAGCAGACGAACATTTTGACCAGCAGAAAATGCCCCTTCCACAATAAACGAAAGAGCAAGCGTTCTGCTTAGATGCAGCCTGAAGCAAGGCTATATTATAGATTCTGTAAGCGTGGCCACTGCTGCCCGATCTTTTCTGGAGCGCTTCTTCTCGGCACGTTCTTAGACAAAGCTGACCACTCTACTCATTCTAGTGCCTACCCACTTGCGGTTCTGGACAGAATTAGGTCCAAGCATCTATATGGGTTCCTCAGCCCAGCGATAGGCCATAATCGGCATGGACTTCTCTCTCTGGATGTCGAGTTACAATAAAAGACTACAAGTTTGTCCAAGTTGGTGAGTACTCCTGTTACTTCATATTCTTTCAGTATAGTGCCGAACAGTCCGACAGCATAACAGTAACACCGTCCGTGTGTACAGACTCAGCTTTCTTGTGTGTCAGTTCGGACGGAATGCCTCTCCACAATTCTAACATACGTAGTCAGAAGTAGCTCAAATGCCAAAACGTGCATGAACAGTGGGAGGTTCGTCTTCGACACGGAGCACTGCCACAAAGACAATATAAATACATAAACATGGAGATAAATAATAAAATCAAACATTCTTCTTATGTCGTTTTTACTTCAGTCTTGTATGTGTGTATTTATTAACTGCGAGCGTGAGAGATGGTTGCCATTTACCTTTCAACGGAAAGTTGCTAGCAAGCATTGACAACGGCACGCGATGGTAGTTGTATGGACATGTAAATAGATGGTCGATATGCGTCTGAATTAACAATGTAATACGGCAGGAAGAGAAAGATATCAAGTGTTTGACAGATACTAGTAGCAGCTGTGTGTCATTTCTAAACTGACTTATCACTTACTTTGTAATATCACTTGTACAACTGAGAAGAGTGACGTCCGGAGATAAGCTAATGGAGCAGGCAGAATGGTAGTGATGGTATAGGCCGCGGCGGTAAGCCTGACAATTGGTATTAGCATTGCAGTAGTGGCGATGAGATAGGTGATAGGGTGACGGAAGCTTAATAGTAAAGGTAGCAGTGACTTTAAAGCAATAGAGGAGGTGGAGTTTCAGAAGTGATGGGTGTAAGGGTGATTGTGGTAATAAAGCGTTACTTGTGGGGGTTGAGGTGGTGGTATGAGAACATACTATTAAAAAAAGAAAAAAACAAACAAACAAACAAAAAAAACAGATAAAGAGCAGAGAAAGACAATGAAGCATGTGTATAAAGCAATTATTCAAACACTGCACTCATATACACTCTCTCACCAGTAAACATGAAATACAAGTTAAAAAGAAACTATTGGGGAAAAGGAGAGAGTAAAATCAGATTAATAACAGTGAAAAGCTTTAGATTGCTGCAAGAATAAATATCTATGAGAAATTATAAAGTTGACTTAACATTGAGAAAATAATAGCTTATAATGTATACATAGCCAATGCGCTTGGCTTACTAATAATAGGAGCCAGATTCATACTTTAACAGGAAGACTAAATTAGACTATATTGAGAAAAAGACGGGTTGGTCGAAGCTGGAATGCTTTTGATCATAAGTGTCTGCTGAAAGCTGAGCTAGAACTAAACAACAGCTATGGTTTTGTGTAAATACGGCTTGCATATACAGTGTAAGGGAAGGGACGAGGTACCGAGTAAGAGGAGGTACTACACGATCTGTTGGCTACACATTATCATCTGTAGTGTGCAGCCACAAGAAGAAAAAAAACATATACATGCACATTATAAATATATGCGGACTAACTTCATAGCAAGCATAAAAGAAAGAAAAGAAGCGAAAAGAAAAAAATTGAAAGGGGGGAAAAGAAGTAGAAGAAAAATATTCAATAGTATTACGTCACTCAGAAGTATATTCAACATACACACGAGCCAACGGGTGGCGTAATCTGTCTCAAATCAAATCCGACAGTCTTTTAAAAAAACGGACTCATTGTATAATGTAGTCAAGGATAGTCTATGCTTAGTAAAAAAAATAACCGTATGGTTACGGATGGAACGTCTTTTATAATCACAGCTGACGTGGAGCTAAACAACAACATATGCGAGGAGAAAACATTTCTGTCTATTTATATTAACTAAACAAAGGTGAATTTTATTTCAATTTAGAAGGAAGGAAAGACAGTGCATATGTTCTCTGCTGGCTCTAGACTGGTGAGAATGAGATGGCCGATGCCCTGTCTGATCAATCCACCACAGGAAAATACCCGCAGGAAAAACGTGTACGAAGACAGAATCAGGAGTAAGATTCGAGTGTTTGCAACAAAGTGCATTCTACTAAAGGCACCCAAGGACAGGGTAATATTGTTAAACTGGCTGGTGTGTTAGATCTGTCGCATTCTCCAGGGAGATTAGTTTACTTCATTAAACCATTTAAAGTTAAATGTCCTTCTTTACTATTTCGAGCTTACTGAACACACTACAAAATCTGGATGCAGTGGACTTGTAGAAATTGTGTTGTGCGGTTTCTAATTTAGATGGTACAGGTCGTTATTGAGCCACCTAATATGACTCTCAGAAGGCTGTAATCACGCTGGTAGTAAACCCAGATGAAGATCATACATAAGCAAGGTTGTAACTTAAACACGTTTACTGTGGCCACACGTATATACACAATGGAATGATAAATAGAATGGTAGGTGTGTAAAGGCCATGGTCTTCTGTGCTATGCTCCTCTCTGCAAGCTGGCCTGTGGCATAAGAAAGAGCCAGTCAAGTTGCGTCCTCATAGCTTGCGTGTCCATGCGGAAAAGAGGAAGAGATGAAGTCACGTGTCTGTCTGAAACTTAATGTTGTATGGTCAGCTTGTTTACCCGCTAAGAGGGTCTAGAGGGTAATGCGCCTACAGAGGCTCCCTCTTAGACCGGAAGTGATCGATTAATAGTAGGGTAGGCAGAGTGTACTAGGAGAGCACAGAAGAATGAACCATGGCAAAACAGTTGTATGAACAATTGAAAAAATACAATACAAGGAAAAACGTTCAGCAAAGAAAGGTGTGCAGTCAAATAGAACAAAGCATATATGTACAATGATACAGAAAAGAGAAAATGTGAATGCAGTGTCTCTAGCGGCATAAATCTATTCTCCAGAACAGTCACTGGCGAGGCAAAGTTAAGAAATGTAAATAGTCCGAGACAATTTCTTCGGTCAATGAACCGATTTGCCAGAACGTGTTCTGTAAGGTGAAGAATGTGTTTGTGTAGTTGGTGTTTTGGTGAGTGGATGTGGTGCTTGTGGTGGTGGGGGTGGGAGTGTTTGTGGAATGATGGGTGTGTCAGCAAGTGGCATAAATGTTTCGGGAAAAGCTTCTTTTATTCTGTCGATAGAGACTGTCTCTCTTTTTTTTTTCTTCCGTGAATGTCCACAGTGAACAGTTTCGGTGTGCTTCTAAGAACGCGATAGGGTTGTGTTCTTGAGCAAAACATTTCATTTCACGTGGCTCTGTAATCATTTCGTCATCTGACAGGTGGCACGTAATGTCAATTTGATGGGGGGAGTGAACTTATGTGAACACAAACATTTGATCACTATCAAAATTGCAGAACCCCCAAGTCATCTAACCACAGGAGAGTCCATGATTATTTAGTGATAGTGAAAAATATCTTAAACTATGGAGGCAAATACAATATATTTCTTAGAACGGATATTCCTTCCAAAATGAGATTATATTAGTAAATTAATATGCTTTCATTCAAAGCCAAGGGATGATTGCAACTTTAATTCAATATTTATGAAAAATAACCACTAGATTAAGGTTTGTTTTAAAAAACTATTACTGTACTTTGAACGTTTGTGTGTGCAAAGATGTTTATGAGCTCGCGTAAATACGAGTGCGCTCGCGAGCGTTCTTGCTTGTATATTTATTTAGCATGTGTCCGCATGTGTATTTTTATTTATAATGGAAACTACGTAAGTACATCTCTATATGTTACTGAAATACTGTCGATACATCCGCTCATCACCTATATATCACACCATACCAAAATAACTCAAACCTCACACACTCACGCACTCCTCTTAAAAAAAAAACACTTCTTTGGGAGATTATTACGATGTAATAAAGAAAGAGCGAAAGAAAGAAAGAGCGAAAGAAAGAAAGAGCGAAAGAAAGAAAGAAAGAGAATAAGATTATCGTCTGATTTGCATGTTATATCGCAAGCCAACAATATTTCTCCCAACATTAATGTATGTCGGCTGGCCCCGGTGTTCAACGAGGGAGCTTCTTGAAAGACGTCGCACGACAGACAGAGAATAGCCACCAAATCGCTCACAAATTACACCATACCGTAAATAGCAACAAAATCTCCCTCAAATCACACCAACCATAAGAAGATATATTGGACAATGATATCGAAAAGAAGGGATTGTTATAACTAGAATGCCTTTCATCAGATCTGCTCGATCAATGGCTGATCTGGAGCTAAACAAGTACCAAGTTTACTTTGAATCAACGCCTACGGACGCGCACACTGAAATAGCAACCAGGTTCTCCATAATTCACACTCTGACAACTTCAATTAGGAAAGGAAACATTAGTAAATGTAATCTAAAAAATACACACCAAAAATGACGAGATAATGTACGTTTTTGTAATATTTACATAAAGTATGATAAAAGCGCCTGGAAAGCAGTTTTAATCCTGGTCTGTACAAATAGGACGGCTGTGTGCGTGTGCGTTCGCATGTGTCTGTGTGTGTCGTGTGTGTGTATGTGTGTGTGTTTTGTGTAATAATTTTCATCTGACTACACGTATAACAATACCCTCACATAGTTATAAAAGCAACATTTGTTCAGTTTTATTAACGTTTCATGCTTAGATAAGCTTAAATCTATCAACGTGTCTAATATAATGAAGGCTATTTATCGATAAATTGACACTATGCATTTGGTTTAACTTGTTACTTGTTTCACAGGTAAAGTAAACACATACAATACATGTATGTATGTATGTATGTATGTATGTATGTATGTATGTATATTCTATAATGGGAAAGGCCAGTTTATGAGGTTAGCCTGGGTTTCTCGCTCACAACGGGTTTGGCCTTACAGCGTATCTTCAGACCCCAAACACAGCTGGGATACACCGTAAGGTCAAATCCCTTATGAGCAAGGAACATGTCATAAGGCCAAATCCCTTATGAGCGAGGACTCGATAACATGGAAAGTACTCGAGAATCCAGTCCCCTACATCAACGGGACAAAACGTTGCAAGTTAGGCAATAGCCGAACGCACGAGAATCCTGAAAGACTCGCTCGTGCCAGAGAGCATCCTGAACTCCAGGACGGAGATTTTTGGGCCATGTTTGCATTTTAGAATATTCCTGCTGGTGTTTTGGGGGTCTGCGAGGCGACGCCACAGCTGGAAGCCAATAGCCAAGGCCGAAGGAAGACAATCGTTTACCTTCGTGGTTCTTTGGTGACCGCAAGAATACGGCGCAACCGAAGCTCGATGGCCGATGTCAAAGGGAGATAATCACCTAGTGTTTACTTTTACAGCGAGACATTTCCCCCTCCATCATATTTACCCCAGCAGTGTTTAGGGCCTGAAGAGTAAATAATAATAATAATAATAATAATAATAATAGTAATAAACTGGATGCAAGACGAATCAGATGTAATATGCACAGAAGAGGACTGGGCTGGTAAGGCCATGTGACGCATATGGAAAATAACAACCATACAGAAAAGCACCGAGCACTTCAAGCTGACAAAAGAGAGATGAAGCGGTGAAGACTAAGCTAGGATGCGGCTCTTCAGAAAAGAGATGATCCTATCACTCATACAAACAAAGCTAAACGTACGCTAAAACGGGGGACGTTATGAAGACTGCGATATTTAACATATATCCACGTCTGGTCTTTTCACGCATTCTAGACCTGCTATGTCTCCTTCTCCTGCCTCTCTTATCTATGCGATACCCTCTTATCTTTCGATCAGTTTTTCCCCCTTCCCTCTCTTTACCGTACAATGCCGTTCATTAAATGAGGAATGATTCTAGTTCTCTCTGTACTCAATTCCTCACCATCACCACCACTACCCCCATTTATCCAACCCTCTCTTTCTCCCGTCACGATGCCCGAGTAACGAGCAATTGCATCAATTCTATTGACATACGATACACCTTCCATGCCGCCTCCTGTACTATAAGTCCCTCTCTCCCTCCCCTCTCCTCCCTCTCTCTCTCTCTCTCTCTTTGTCTTACACACACACTCACACACGCTTAGTTTTTACCCTTTATTAGCATTCATCTCGCTCTTCCCATGACTGTCATCACTCACACTCTGTCCTACCCATTAACATTACCCTCCAGTGCTGCTAGCTACTCTTCACCAGATCACTTGCCGTTGACAACAATTACACACTCTTACCACCAAGCATTTAGTTGTCAATTTATTTATTTATTTATTTATGCGTTTCAGCCAAGTGGCTGCGGTCATGCTGGAGCATCACATCGATTTTCTTTTTCATTCATTCTTTCTTTCTTTCTTTCTCCCTCTTATTACTCTCACCATTTGTAGTCTTTCCTCCATTACATCCTTCCACTAATATTTCTATTCCATTATTCCAAGTAGTAAGTCGCCCAATTCTCCTTCCTTTTCTACACCGTAACCACACGAACTCTGTTTCCCCATCATATCTTACTCTTCCTTACCTTAGTTTTTCGTTTGCAATCACCTTTTCACCGACTCACTTTATCAGTCACTGTACCCTGAACAGGGACAACGTAGAGCAGGGGTTTTCAAACTCTATGACTTGCGGACCCCTTTATATTTCAGGCTTTACCTTAGGGACCCCCTTATAAATGCTTATGAAATTTATACATAAATATTTGCTTAAAATAACATATATTTTTACATTTATTTATTTAACAGTATTTAACAAATAGGTTTATTGTCAATTAAAAGATTTCGATTAAAAAACATATATAAAATCAAATTGCCCATAAAAAGTATTTGCTGTCTACGGACCCCCTGTCTTGTCCTTGCGGACCACAGTTTGAAAACCCCTGACGTAGAGTAGTAAGGAGTTTTGCTGGTTT
>NC_068983.1:100114773-100118659 GCF_001194135.2 Octopus bimaculoides
ACCTCACTAGAGCTGGTGCTACAATAAAATGCATTTAGTACAATGTGTGAAGCGGTTAGCGTCCGAGCGAAGAGAACGTAGGATAGAGAGAACACTTAGTCTAGTTTCGTTGGGGCTTAACCTCTCTAGTGAGGTTTCAATGATAAAATGCGTCCAATACAATCGGTAATGTAGTTGGTGATAGTAAGGGCATCGAGAAGTATAAATCGAGCCAAATGTAGAGCGGGGATTAACCACTGACTCATCTCGCAAAGCGGAAATTCCGAATAAGAATTGATATGGACTGTGACCGTGACGACACGTGCAAACCCCAAGGCTGGCCCTAGGGTTTCTGGCGTCCCGGGCAAGCTGAATTTCGGCGTGTACAAGCTGTCGGTCGTGGAAATTTCCTTGTCTTTGTCACCACCTTCTAGCCGCCCTCTAGTACATGGCGCCCCGGGCGATTGCCCCGAGTTGCCGGTACCTTGAGTCGACCCTGGCAAACCCATGACACAACTGTCTCTCAAGACTCATTGTTAAATCACACACACACACACACAGATAAATAGATAAATATCATATATACATGTGTGTGTGTGTGTGTGTGTGTGTGTGTGTGTGTGTAGCTAACATGCAAGCTGACCTAGTATCAAAGGTCATCTAGCTATGACTATCCTTTCTTTTTAGGATACTTCCTTGTTCGGTAACCAGTGAGTTAAAGTAGATCTGACTGTTATTTCTGCAGGTTGAGCGACCAAGCAGAGGACTCCCATATGGCATTATGCGATCTTAAGTACCCATATAAATATATACACGCACACAAAAGAATGACTTGAATTTATCGAAAAATAGTGAATTACTTGACTCACATATAATGCGATCATATCTGGAGTTATTGCAGGACAACGTAACAAAGACTCCTCCACCCATTTCCCCCCTATATCATTGCTCCTGAGCAGGCAGTCAGTCAAAATAATAAATTCTAACGAAGGGAATAGTTACATGTGTGCATATGTGCATTCATATAACTATACCTGCATACATACAAAACATACACACACACGCACGCATGCACGTACACAGTTGTTCTTTAGCTACAGAGCACTTTTCACTAATCAGATCTACGATCAAATGCATTTCAGTCGTGCTCCTCTTTGATATTGTTGCTTTCTTTAAAATAGTATATCTAGAAAGGTATTATTTATTGTATTGTATTGTGTGTGTGTGTGCGTGTGCGTGTGTGTGTGTGTGTGTTTTAAGATAATAGCATGTGATTTTATGGGAAATTTGGTTGCTATTTCTAGCAGGCCAAACGGTCGTGTAAAGGCTTTCCCGTAGGATCGCCGAGTATACGTATCAGGTGTTGGGATCGAAGACTGAATGCTATTGAGCTTAATAATAAACGAAGACAAACACGACACAAAAATTATCGGCACAATTCAGAAATAATACACACATGCTTTTGTTGTTGTTTAGCCTCAAGTCAGCTCTGTTCAAGCAGACCTATAACCAAAAGCCTTTTCTTACACATTTGTTTAGTGCATAAGTGTGCGAGGACGCGTGTAAGTAGTATACGTGAGTGAAAGTGTATATAAACCTCGAAGCGGTTGTTAGTTAACAACGTGTTATAAACAATAACATTGCTACGTTTTCTTTGTGCGAAAGACATATGTCGCCTACTTTCTCTGAAAAATATGCGTGTAATGATCATACACATATACGACGTTTTCAAATACACTTATAAACTCAGCATGCAGGGATGCACTCAAGCACATAAATAATATGTGGTCAGTCTAAATGAAAAGCACACCATTCATAAAGAGAATGTAGAATAGAACGAGAATGGTGGAAATACAAATAAGATAAACAAAAGTCAACGAGGTAATTACATAATAAAGAAAAGTGTAAGTTAATAATGGAGATCTATTTGATCGGTGAGAGGCAAGGATTCAAGTCCGGGAAGGTGGACAAGACAGGGTTTTAAAAATTTACTAATATAACATGAAGTGCTGATAATAATAAGAGAGAGAGAGAGAGAGAGAGAGAGAGAGAGAGAGAGAGAGAGAGAGAGAGAGAGAGAGTGAGACAGAACGTGTGTTGTGCTGAGAAAGTGAGTTTAAAGTTTTAAGTTGCGGTGGTATGAAGGTTACAATTTTAGTTTCCTTCTTACACAATCTACACAACAGCCGGTTTAAGTTCTCTCTTTCCCTCCCTCTCTCTTTCTCTTCTGGACATATTACGAAACAGCTGAATATCTCACCGAGCTGTAGGAAATAAGGCGAAAAACTAATATAAAATAATATACACAGAAAATAGTGTGGCGTGAAGGTTAAGAATAAGGCATTGACTTACCACCAAGCTTTCGATGTGATATTCTGTTTTCTTTCTCTATTCACTTCTAATCCTGTTACATCACCGATGTGTACAGAAAAAGCTCGTGTTACTACAACACTTTTATAGCCGGTGCATTTGTTCTAAACGATGTAAATACTGTTTACCATGTATAGTTTTTCTTTTCCTATTTACCACTTTCTCCAATATCTAGATATTCATTTGATTAAGTTTTATCTGTATATGCTTATTAGCATGTTCTACCGTATTTATTTCTTTTTCAGTTACTTCACAAATAAAAACAAAACAAAACAAAACAAAACAAAAACAAGCAGCTCTGAGAAAGAGTGAGACTACTATTCCATACGAAGCTCCGCCTTCCACGTTTTCTCACACTCCGCCCAGCAAAGGGAAACAACTCCTACTTCTAACGCCAACAGAGGAGCCTCTATACCAGGGGTTTTCAAACTTTTTGACTTGCTGACCCCTTTATATTTCAGGCTTTACCTTAGGGACCCTCTTATAAACGCTTATGAAATTTATACATAAATATTTGCTTAAAATAGCATATATTTCTACATTTATTTATTTAACAGTATTTAACAAATAAGTTTATTGTCAATTAAAAGATTTCGATTAAAAAACATATATAAAATCAAATTGCCCATAAAAAGTATTTGCTGTCCACGGACCCCCCGTCTTGTCCTTGCGGACCCCCTGTGGTCCACGGACCACAGTTTGAAAACCCCTGCTCTACACAGTTTTCTTAGCTCTTACTAGAAATCACAACTATGTATCTTTCTTCAAGGTTAGCGAAGCTGGCAGAACTGTTAGACCTTCGAAAAATTTGCCTTCCAGTATTTGTTCCAGCTCTTTACTTTCTGAGTTCAAATCCTACCAACGTCAACTTAGCTTTTCATCCTTTTTAAGGTCGATGAAATAAAGTACTAGTCAAATATTGTGGTCTATAATCTCAGCTAACTGCTCCAAAATTGCTGTTCTCGTGCCTAAATCAGAAACAACATTTCTCTCAAATCACGTCCTATTCTTCTTAACAAACAAACAAACAAAGTGATGTGTGTGTGCGGAGTGGGGGAGGGGGTTATTGAATAATATACATCTTAACACATTTTGCTGAAACGCTTTTGGTCATGGGTTTGCTCGTTCAGAGCTACTTGGAGCGAAACAATAATTAGTAGTTGTGTCGACAAGTTAAAGTATGCAAATAACGAATTAACATCAGGAGTAGCTGTGTGGTAAGTAGCTTGCTTACCAACCACATGGTTCCGGGTTCATTCCCACTGCGTGGCACCTTGGGCAAGTGTCTTCTACTATAGCCTCGGGCGACCAAAGCCTTGTGAGTGGATTTGGTAGACGGAAACTGAAAGAAGCCCGTCGTATATATGTATATATGTATATATATATATATGTGTGTGTGTGTGTGTGTGTGTGTTTGTGTGTATGTGTTTGTGCCCCCAACATCGCTTGACAACCGATGCTGGTGTGTTTATGTCCCCGTAACTTAGCGGTTCGGCAAAAGAGACTGATAGAATAAGTACCAGGCTTCTAAAGAATA
>NC_068983.1:100119542-100127102 GCF_001194135.2 Octopus bimaculoides
AAAGAGTAAAAGAGTAAGAGTAAAGAGTGAAAGAGTAAGAGTAAAAGAGTAAGAGTAAAGAGTAAAAGAGTAAGAGTAAAGAGTAAAAGAGTAAAGAGTAAAAGAGTAAGAGTAAAGAGTAAAAGAGTAAGAGAGTAAGAGTAAAGAGTAAAAGAGTAAGAGTAAAGAGTGAAAGAGTAAGAGTAAAAGAGTAAAAGAGTAAAGAGTAAAAGAGTAAGGGTAAAGAGTAAAAGAGTAAGAGTAAAAGAGTAAGAGTAAAGAGTGAAAGAGTAAGAGTAAAAGAGTAAGAGTAAAAGAGTAAGAGTAAAGAGTGAAAGAGTAAAGAGTAAAAGAGTAAGAGTAAAGAGTGAAGGAGTAAGAGTAAAGAGTGAAAGAGTAAGAGTAAAGAGTAAAAGAGTAAAAGAGTAAGTAACATATCCTGTCAAGATGTTTGTTTAAGTGATGACAAGGCATTAATTGGTGGTTATTGAGTCCAATTCTAGAAGAACGTTTGTCTTTACCCTTAGGGCAAGAAAGAGTGTGCCACGTGGTTTTGTGGATCACAGTTAAGCTGTTTTCATTCTATGCATTTTATTTATCAGTGATCTTGAACTTGTTATTGTTGTTTACCCCCAGGTGAACAGACCTACGATCAAAGACATTTCTGCCATAATCATAAAAGGTCTCCTCAATTAGGACTAACATGTGCTTAAACAACAACATAAAATATCTTTTTATATAAGGATTTTTGCGATACCCAAGGTTATTAATGACGCAAATGGAGGACTTGTGCGTCACTATCACAAATATTAGAATCGTACGGTATCCCTCCTGGCATGTGAAATAGTCCAATTCAAATAGTATATCCTGGATAATGCAACACGATCGATATTTCCTTTTTAAAGACTGCACAGAGAGAGCTTTGGTTGTGATTTCTTGCATGTAGAGCGATCACATAGGTGTTGTCCTCGAAACAATTAATAAAAGTGCTGGATGTGACATTGACAAGTAAATCACCAGATACATCGGTCAGAACCATAACAGTCCAATTGTTTTTGTCTATTTTACGCATTTTAATTAAGTACAGGCTACCATACTGAATACGGTAGCCTAAAATAATTTTTTTATCAATGAGAAGAAATGTTTGTTTTCTTTGAGTGAGGTTGGAGTAATGAAAATTCTTAGCAAAAGGAACAAGGGAGAGAACTTAGAAGTTTCTGTTGAGATCTGCAAAGCATGAGTGAGTATGATCTTTGAGGGTTATGCTGACAACTCCAGATATGTTTCGATCGTATTAGATTTCCTCGGCGAAGTTATATTGCCAAGTGACATGTTATTATGGCACACAATCCTGATTTGCATCGTTAATTACTTTCGGAATCACAGATAAATCCTTATAGACAAGCATTGATATAGTTATTTTTTAACCCCCTTTTCAGTCCGGATTGAGTAGAATCAGAACTGAACTGGTATTACTATTATGAGCAAGGGCGTTTTAAAATTCAAATAGTCCATCCAGACTTTATTCAATGTGTTCTCCATGGCAGTATAATGTAATTTACGAGAAATTTTGACTGCTGCTTTTAGTAAGCCGAGTGACCACATTCAGGCTGTTTCTGAAAAGAGATGTTTGTAGCGTTGATGCGCCATTGTCACTTAACCCGTTAGCATTCAGATTACTCTTTCAAATGTAACGCTTAATCATTCACATTGTTTTGAATTAATCGTGCGTTGACTTGTTGCTCTGCGATTTTGATGATGTGATTGCTTATTTTTAGAATAACACTGTAGCGTAGGTATGAGAGGCCAGATCTAGCTGATTTGAACGTAAAACAAGTAGAACATTTTGGCCAGATATAGCCGGTTTAAGTGCTAAAGGGCTCGTGATGTTCATGCTAAAATAATCTTGTTCTGGAGTCTGTTAATGTTTACTTCCATGCAAATTTAGCTAATAATGTGAATAAACTTTGTGCCGTAATTATTGCATAACGTATTTTTATTGTTGGTGTTGGTGCTTTGACTCAGATCGATCTTGATTAAACAGACTTATGAGCAAAGATTTTCCTGCCAAGACCTTCTTATCTCATTTTCTGGTATTGTCTATCAAGATATCTAAAACCGCAGTATCCTATGCATCTTTCCTTTTCTTAATATAGCAGAGTGGTCTGACAGATATTTGATTGCTGTTTCTAACCAATCGAGCGACCATATAAAAAAGGATCATTCGTTAGCCCTTTGGATGACACGTGCGAACAGTTTAAAACAACAAACAGATTTTTTACACTGCATCTCTTCACAGTCTTTTAGGCGCTTTACGTTATAGCTAGAAAGCTGAATTTCTTTACCCTTTCCTGCAAGATCACTTAATTGAAGTCTTTAGTGGTTGTGTTGCATGTTTATCGGTAACATTGAGAAGAATGTCTGGATTCAAATTTGCAAGTATTACACGGTGTAACAAAATTTTTATTTAAAGAATTTTTTGTCAGTGTTATTTCCTATTTTCTCCTCTCTAGAAATCAAAGGAAATTACTACGTTTCCCTTCAAACTTTGCTTTTGTCACCTGGACATCAATGTTTTTCCATTACGTTTCAGACAGATTCAGCGCTGTGTTGCTGAAACATAAATATCGTTATAGCAAATACTTTGCTGAATACCACATATTTGTTTGTCAGTTGTTTGACCTTAACCACTTGAGCATGTCCCTTAATGGCTAGCAATTTGTGCATCTCTGATTATGAGGAGTAGTGGGGAGCACCATAGCTATATGTTGAGGGAGATTCATTGGGGTTTGAATGAATGTAACAAAAGCAAAGTTTGAAGGAAATATTAGCCATTTTTCATACTTTCTAGGGTTACGTAAATAGGACATAACAGTTAATACCCAAGGACAAAAATTGTGTTACACTGTTATTAACAGGTTCCGCAAGAATAGGAGTACTGTCATGTCGGTTTTGGTATCATATGGAATTCATTAGCATACTTGCTAGCTGACAAATGATAAATTGACAACTACACCCGAAATGACAAATTGGCATTTCAGTTGTAGTGACGTGCTTATCTATATAGCTTGCTACGAGATGAATCGAAACTGTAGTTACCTATCTATCAGCCTTGCGAAATAAAACATATTTATCACTTGTCTTAATTCTACAGTCTCCGTTTATAGCTCATACTTTGAATCACGCATCTTCCCTTTCAGAAGTATTGTCTTTCCAGAATGTAGTAGCTACTGAGGCAAGGATGTCTTGGATAACATACTTCGAAGAAAATTAAGGAAATGTCTTTGTAGAGTGCAGCCAGGAGAGTACGAACCGAATGGGAAATATCTGGTACCACTTGTTCCCATGATATGATTGTTAGTCGTTTTTGAGCTGAGGGCAGCTGTGTCATTCTTCAAACATTACCGTTCATTCGTTCAATGCTCAATCTTTTGTGAACTATATAGTGATTTAGGATCTCTGGGTAACGTTGTACTAAGATAAAAACGGTTTTCCAAGACTCGTGAAGGCAGGCCCATGAGCAAAATGGATGAATGTTAGAACTGCCAAATAGAGCTGATCAATTTATCATAGGCGCAGGCATGTTTATGTACTTAAGAAGTTCATTTTGCAACCGAGTGGTTTCGAGTTCAGTCCCACTGTGTCGTGTCCTCTTCTCTATCTTTAGTCCGACATGCTTTATGAGCGAATTTAGTTGACAGAAACTGTGAAACTCGTCGTGTGTGTATGTGCATACGAATGAATATGTGTACGTGTATATACGTATGTGTATTATGTGCGCGCGCGCGAGCGTATGTATATGTTGTGTGTGTGTGTGTGTGTGTGTGTGCGTGCGTGTGGGGGGGTGCATGCGCGCACGCGTGTGTAAGTGCGTGTCTTTGCGTTTGTCTCCACGCCACTTCACAGCCAGTTTTGATTTGTTTACGTCTTCGTAACCTAGCGGTTCGGCAAAAGAACTTAATAGAATAAGCACCAAACTTTAAAAAAATAAGTACTGGGATCGATTTGTTCGACTAAATCCTTCAAGGTAGTGCTCTAGTATGGCCGCAGTTCAATGACAAAAGCAAATAAAAGAATAACAGAAAGAATAGAAGTTATTACAGATTCAGAAGTCTGATCCTTGCAAGGAAAGTCAAAAGAAAAGCATGAATATTCACAGATTAACTTATATTCATGCTTAGAGTTAGTAGGGAGAAGACCCTTGAAATGAACACTGAATATTCAAAGTTGCTTAGGTACTTAAACAAAATTGTTTTTATGCATTTCAGAAATATTGAAATTTAATTCGTGAACAGATTGAATAACTACTTCGATAGCACCTTTTTTACAGAATAAGCTAATGGATTTATTCACAGATACGATGCGGTATCAAAAGGTTCCCGGACTAGTTATGTTTAGTAAAAAAAATAACTTATTTGCCTAAGTTTTAATATCATCTCCTTTGAAATAGTCATATTGTGCAGCAATACACTGGTCCCAGCGTTCCTGCCACTTTTGGAATTCAACCTGGATAAGTGTGTGTATCATATAAAAAGAATAGAGTTATCTTTTCTTGTATGTTGTTGCTGGTTATGTTTGGTCAACTGCTATCTGCCCAACAAGGAATTAGAGGAAGACAGAGTGAATGTCAAATATAGGGAGACGATAAAATAATACCTTCATGGTGCCTAACATTTAAACAGCAATGGTGCTGTGATAAGACACTGTGTCATAGTTGACATTCTCACTGGTAAGCCTTCTCTCAGTTGAATTATCTCGCTAACTGGATTTTGCCTGAGGTCGCCTCTCTGTCATCTCCTTTTTGCCAACTAGTTTCTCCATAACTAACTTTTGCTTGGGAATCTTCTCTATATATATATAGTTATCCCAAAATCGCAAGAAAGAGATCACCGTTATCCAGACAATGGGTATTTTGGAAAGTTTATTGTTCTGTCAATTTAACTCTCCACCGCATACAAAAGGTTAGAAGGGGTCAAGTGGCAAAGACATTATTCTGCTTAGCGAAGGCATCTGGCAAATGTAACTGCTGTCAACTTAATGTTTCTCTATGGAAAAAGTTCGTTGTGCTGTTAAGTGAAATTTGGCGATTGAGGATCGAATCCATGCTATGCCTGCATGATCCACTACATACAGCTTCCCCACCAGAGAGGTTCCAGGAAAAGGAAACGAACGATAGAGGAAGAGAAGGAAATGCATGGCTGAGGGAAAATTTTACATATCAGGAGAGATGATCATTGAAGTGGATATGGGAATTTTTCTATTCGGATAAGTCCGAATAGCAGTGTCGCTTCGCGTGTCAAAATGTGCAGTCAGTGACTGGGTAGCGCAGAAAATGAGTTAGCGCGTGCGTGCGCGTGAGGGCGTATACATGAGTCCAGGTGCACGCATCAAAATTCACTGTAAAATAAGCTCAGGTGATTGAGTGAGTGTATTCTCAATCCATGATATCGTAGATCTTCCTGCAAGATTGTAATGTGAGAAATGCCTTGAAGTTTTTTCAGAAGTGAAATGTGTCTGGCGTGTTGTCGTGGGTAATTGCTGAGGTTAGTAAGAACGACAATGTAGCATGCTGGAGTGACGCGCAAGACAGGTAATTTTCTCTATTTATTACGTGACCAAACAGGGGTCTAACAGAAGGAAATTATGTCAAACATGAGCGCAGAGCATGTGAACATCCGACGTGCATTGAGTCGGGAAAAGAGTTGAGCTGGCATAGACGTGTTGAAAAACAAGGCAGTAGAGGCATAATAGAGTTGCGTGTGTGTGTGTGCAAGTAGGTGGCGCAAGGCTGAAGCAGTAATGCTAGTGCATTGATTACAAATACAGTGTACAGTGTTGAATATGTCAGTGATTAAGGCAGTGCTGAATATGCCAGCCAGTGCATGAGGTATTAAATGGTTTGAATGTGCAGGAGCAAAAGTGTGGCATGCTGGCGCGTTGTAAGGGATAAACAACTTTCTCTATGTATATGTGACCGACTTAGGGTCTTACAGGGGCGAGTTGTGTCTACAAGGGCGCAGGGAGCATGAAAAGCAAGCGAGAAAGGCATGTATGGTGCATGAATGTGACAGTGATAACATGTATGTGTGTATGAACAATGTGTGCAGATGCGTGCGCAAGGCCAGGCGCCGAGGAAAGGTGCATGCGTGTGTGTATGTAACAATACAAACATTTTCAAGTGAACGAAAAAAAGTACATGCAAAATATGAATGATAATATAGAACATTCAAAAAGATATGCACATAAAATTTAGTTGCATCGCGAAATATGGGCATTGCGGAATGTGTGTATCGCGGTATATGTGCATCGCGATAAATGTGTAACTCGTAAACAAATGAAAGTGTGCAGAACAGAATAAAATAAGCAAAAATGACAAACTTAGCTGAAAATAGTGTCCTTTGTTAAAAGTCTAGTGCATGCAAAGAAAATGATGTGCATGCAAAGAAAAGATGTACATGCAAAGAAAATGAATTGTTGAAAGTCTACGTGAGATTCTTAGATACATGCAAAAGTTTGTAGACAATGCAGAGTTTGTACGTTGGGACGAGACGAAAAGCGTGTGCGTACTGAAAAGATTGCATGTGCGGGCTTCCGTATTTTCTTCCAGTTAGTTTCTGGGGTGGCAAACTTAGGTGTCAAGATGTTGTGCGTCGGCAGTGTTGCGTTGTTGTGAAGTGCATCGTAGATTACTTTTCAGTATAGTGCTTTCTGTTACGCGTACTGTAACAAGTGGAACGAGGAAACAAGTGGTAACGAAGGTTGTCATTCCTTAACTTGGGGATCAGCAAAATGCAGCGGCATGTAGCATCAGAAAATAGCAATTGTTTTTAGACGGGGTCACCGGGGTAATCGATGGATGCGAAGGTGAAGGCGAAGGCTGCAATTCTTTAACTCAGTGTCACCAATTGTAATGATAAAGATTTATTGCAATGGCATGTTGTAAGATATGAAAGATGAACAGTGATTGAAGCTGTATATTATATCCAAAACCACGACGGGTTGGTATATATAATTAGTAAATGGAAAAGCATGCGAGGTAAAAAAGTTAATTTCGGCCGGGACGTGTACACGATTTCATAGTAGTATATATATAGAGAGAGATGGTAATGTTACAGAGAAAGAAAGTGAGTTAGTGAGAACCGAGTTTGGCTGACCGGCTGAACAAAACGCCGTCACTAATGGAAAAGGCACAAAGGGACTTTTGTGGTAACTCACCAACGAAACAGTTGTTTCGTCCCACCACTTTCACTTTCACTAACTCACTTTCTTTTCTCTGTAACATTAACATATCTCTTTATGATATATACTACTATGAGATCATGTGCACACCCCAGTCGAAATTAACTCTTTTTACCTCGCATGCTTTTCCATTTACTAATTATACATACCAACCCGTCGTGGTTTTGGATATATAACAAAAGAACGATAAATAAAGATATCTCGATATCTCTTTACAACTTCAATCACTGTTCATCTTTCACATCTTACAACATGCCGTTGCCCTAAATCTTTACCGTTACATATCTATCTATTTATCTATCTATATCTATCTATCTATCTATCTATATATATATATATATA
>NC_068983.1:100127179-100129082 GCF_001194135.2 Octopus bimaculoides
TATATCCATAAAAAGGCAAGATATTCTCGGATGGAATGCCTTTTGACCATAGAGCTGTTTATTCAAGGTAGAACAGAAGCTAAACAAGAACAAAAATTGCCATTGTAATCATTTCCTTGTAAATAGTACTGGCCCTTTCAGAACATCTCTTATTTACTATTGCAATCGGTGGCGGTGGTCGAAATGGTTAACGATTCAAACCTCGGTGCTTAGCTTGCTTCTTAGTTATTTCTGACTTGATATTTCATTAAGGACGCTTTTCCTTTCTATAAAGCAAGACAGTTCACCGCCCATACCACATGCCTATGCCACGGGAAGTTATCTAGTTCACAAACGTTACTTAATAACAATTCCATCGGGAGGCGCAGAAGGAGGACGGTTTATTCAATTAGAGCAAATCTCCTGCTGTTAGAGAAATTGTTCTGTTAGCGTGTGATATGCGTACGTTTCATTATCCACCAGATTAGGTATTTATCCAACTGATAGATTTATTTGGAAGCTTTCAGAAATTAAATAAAATTATGTGTTGTTTAACTTAACCGTTTGCCAGTATAAAACGTTTTTACTGAGCTCTTGTTTTATTCGTTCTGAATAATATATAGCTTTCCTTCGAAAAGAATTGGGAATGTTTATCATATACAATGCATGAACGCCTGTGAAATATGTCCTTTGTATCAAATGTGATACATAGGAGAGGCAAACAGTTAAGTCAAGTCGGTTTGTTGACATCCTTTCAGACAAGAATCCTGAGAACTTCGAAGGCTGAAATAGAGTAAATGTTAAGATTTAGTTTGAAGTAAGATTTGGTTTTTATTTTTTTAAGCTCCGCGAAATGTTCTGAATGCTTACAAGTTTTAAAAAATATAGAATCTACCATCTTATTTCCTTCCTAATATAGTTTTTAGGAGAATATTTATCTAACATAGCTTTCTCGTATTGATGTCATTGAAAAACTTCCGGCATACATAAAACGGAGTCTCTGCAGACGACAGCAACTTATGAGAAAATCTGTTTTGTTTATATCTTAAGCTGATTGCATACCAGGTTTTCATACTTCGTAACCCTATATAATTCAACAACCCCTTGAAAGGTTAATCAGTATTGTTTCAATACTCTGAAACTGAAACTAAAGCCGAGAAATGATACAAATGTCTGTGGCGTATGTATGTATGCATGTATGTATGTATGCATGTATGTATGTATGTATGTATGTATGCATGTATGTATGTATGTATGTATGCATGTATGTATGTATGCATGTATGCATGTATGTATGTATGCATGAATGTACATGTCTATGCGTATAGGTATGAATATATGTATTTGTATATGCTTGCATGTGTATGTATATAGGTGTGTGTGTGTGTGTGTATGTGTGTGTGTGTGTGTGTGTGTGTGTGTGTGTGTGTGTGTGTGTGTAGGTCAGTGGTGGGTCGTATACAAGCACTACGGAACTGCAGCAACCCCCTATTTCCACTCGATATTATCGATAACATTCAATATAATGAGTCCTTTTCCCTTTAATTCATTCTTTATACTTGTACATTATATAATCCTTAAGCTTAATGTCAGTAGCCATCCTCTAGTTTATGAAAAAAATACAAAAATCCTTGTATAGAACTGTGCGCTTCACAGTTCCAGCAACGCGGTGTTTGGCTGTTGTGCACATGCTAACATGTCCGAGATATGAAGCTTCACGCTTGGGAGAGACAGCACTGTCATTCATGCAGTACCGGTGAAAGGTAGTGTTTCTATTTGACTCCGTGTGTGTTGTGCTTAAAAACGTGTTTATATTCTTGAATGTGAATTCAGCGTAGAATTAGATTATTATCCTGCTTACAGCTTCAGTGTTGCTGTCAGAATTTGAGAAATAGGGCAGATTTCCTCTCACCCATTATTTTGT
>NC_068983.1:100129415-100148901 GCF_001194135.2 Octopus bimaculoides
CGTGTGATGATCGCACGTCTATGTATCAGAAAGTAAATAGAAATCTAGAACATATCTAGATAATTCAGCTGATTGTAATATATTCACCTTTTTCCTGTAATGTAAAATTACTAGACAATCTATAGAATAGATTATTTTTACCCCAACAAAATTTCTCTTTTGTAATGAATAAGGCTTTATTTATTTATTTATTTATTGTCATATTATCTCAAAGAAATTTAAAGGGTCCACTATAATAGAAGTAGTGTTTACAATACTTTTATTTTTATACACAGCATTTACAAATTTATATTTTTGCTCTTGCTTTTTATATTTTGCTTTTTTAGATAGTAGATCTATATTTACTAACAGTACTCGTGGAAATTCCATAGGCCAGTTTCGTGGCACAATCTCAGCCATAAACATCCCTCTGCTTCTGTCATTTCTTGCATAATGCTTTAATTTATTTCTCGAAAATCTTGTCTATTTTCTTCGGCCATGTTTTCTTTTCAAGCCTATTTTGTCATTCTGGCTTGTTTGAAATATTCTTACCTATCATCATCGTTCTTCATTCTTTGCCTTCTTTCTTGATTAACAATTCTCGTGGAGTATATATTTTTTCCTTATAAACTTCAACTCCGTCATCCATCATACAACTGCTAGGTCCATTTCTGGCATTAATTTAATTCCTTTTCTCCTGGGTTAATATATAAGAATTGGATGAGATATAACGGCTCGAGCATCTCTCCCCAGTTCTTATATTAATTATTAATATCCAGAAATACAACACGAGGGAATACGGTAACAACAGATCAATAATTTATTCTAGGTTGGTGTAGAGCCGTTTCGTTCCTGGGTGAACAGGTATGCCGCTAGAATACCAAGGAAGCTTCGACCACATGTCGGTATCGAGTTGAGGGAGCACTGGAAGATACGTGTTGTCACGACCGCTGCTAGATAGAGAAGAGGACGAACGCTATAGCTTTCTCTCCACCTGTTGCATTGCGCATGCGTGCCCGGGTATTTCCGCTGACGACAAGTCCTTTGCACATGCGCAATGGCACTTCCCAAGATGGCGGCCAATGGCGGCCACACGCGCAACTACAAATACTTCCAGTTGTTTTCGATTCTCCTCTCTTCATTCCTAATACTTATTTCTCTGTTTCAGTTATAAAATAATCGAAGAAGTACCTGACGTTATAAAGTTTATAACAGTTGTATCCAGGATTTATCGTTATACATCTTTTATGAAGGAAGTTAGGAATACAGTTATTAATACATCGAAAGTTGGAAACTCCAAATATATAAGATATACCATACCGTTACACCTCTTTTACAAAGATATTGAAGAACACAGTTATTAATTAATAAACAGATAGTTGGGAAAACCCCGTATCTAAGACATACGATTAGATTCATTTTACGAAGGAAGTTAAAAACAGGGTTACTAATATATAGATAATGACTTGATCTAAAAGGCATGTGTTAAATCGTCAGATAGTGAGAAAAATGTCAAACAAAAGCTACAGACACGTGCACATATACACATACATACACTCACACGCATACGAATGCTATGGTGTGCGCCAATACCCCACCTCTCTCTCACACATACACACACAGTTGATTGTCGTCTGCGTAATTAGCATGTGTGCACGCCAATAGCGTTCGTATATGTGCACGTGCCAGAAGTGTTTGAAACTCTCTTTTTCATCTCCCTCTCTCACTCACTGTTCCTTTTATCCCTCTCTCTATCTCTCTCTCTCTCTCTATCTCTCTATCTCTCTCTCTATCTATCTATCTCTCTCTCTCTCTCTCTCGTGCACACAGTTAAAATTCTCTTTGCACAGCATGTCAAATCTTTTACTCCACAGGACTCGATCGTTTGTGGCTTTAAAATAATAGAAGAAAAAGGCGGCGAGCTGGCAGAATCGTTAGCACGCCGGGCGAAATGCTTAGCGGTATTTCGTCTGTCATTACGTTCTGAGTTCAAATTCCGCCGAGGTCGACTTTGCCTTTCATCCTTTCGGGGTCTATAAATTAAGTACCAGTTGCGTACTGGAGTCGATCTAATCGACTGGCCCCCTCCCCCAAAATGTTGGGCCTTGTGCCTAGAGTAGAAAAGAAAATAATAGAAGAAAGAAGACAGGCAGAATTTTTTTAAAACACGGTGAAAAGTGAAGGCGCATGGCGTAATGGCTAGAGGTGTTGGACTTACAGTCATTTGATTGAGGGTTCGGTCCTTGGGCTGGGCGGTGCCTTGCATATTTGAGTATTTTACGTTGATTCTATGCCTGGAAATTACTTCTACGACGGACTCGCGTCTCGATCACTGTGAATGTCTTGTGCTTTCAGTCTTTCAGCCTTAAAAATATAGATAGGCTTCGATCTCATAAGCATATAGACTCCAGACAAATATATATGATAAAGAAATTGCAAAAATCTTTATATTTTTATTGTTTAAGGTACCACGTCTATAAAAAAAAAACCTTTTCGTTTACTTTTATTTCAGGAAAACGTAATTGAATGTGACCAAAATGTTCTTTTAGTTTAAATAGCTGATGTAAATACCTACCATATTTTCTGTCATACAAGTCGATGTAGTATAAACATGTAACATGAGCATTCAAACATCGTTTCTATCTTTCCAAATCCTGTTGCATTTCACATGGAATTTTTAGTCCTCCAAAGCTGTCTTGATGTCGACTTCGAGTCTAAGTTTTTGTCAAAGTCGACTTTGGCTCTAAGTTTTTGTCTGGAAAATTCAACATGTATACCGAAAAATACGGTAACTTTCTTATTATTGGTTTCAAATTTTGGTACAAGGCCAGCAAATTGTGGGGCGGTGGTAAGTCGATTACATCGACCCCAGTGCACAACTAGTACTTATTTTATCAACCCCCGAGAGGATGAAAGGCAAAATCGACACTACTTCTATTATAGTGGACCCTTTAAATTTCTTTGAGATAATATGACAATAAATATTATCCTGTAGATGCTGGATGTGCTCGCCTGTTTAGTTTGCCCTTGACGGACTCCGAAACAGTTGAAGCGATGCTTCTACGTATTCAAAGATTCGTTACATACGCTAAGCGTGAACTCTACCAGATTTAGCCGCACATTAAGAATTAGTTTAGTCAACATGCTGTTTAGTGTCCATAAAAAGTGAAAGTAAATTGCGATAGAAACCGGAAGTGACGACAGGGTAATTCCATAATTTCATTATAATTATGTGACATGGAAAGGCGGCGAGCGGGCAGAATCGTTAGCGCGCCGGACGAAATGCGGTATTTCACCTGTTGCTACGTTCTGAGTCCAAATTCCGCCGAGGTCGACTTTGCCTTTCATCCATTCGGGGTCGATAAATTAAGTACCAGTAAAACCCTGAGGTCGATGTAATCGACTTATCCCCTCCTCCAAAATGGCTGCCCTTGTAGCAAAATTTGAAAACATAATTATATAATATGAAAACGATTCATAAAGTGTACATGTAGCATTTTCCCACAGTTTCTGAACCTATTTCACTACTTATGTTCATATAGATTCGAAGTAAATAAAGCATCACATGTTCCGTATTGTCACCTGAGTTTCTTCTTGGTGAGTATTCCTGCCCTACGATGGCCTGTGCATATATGCTCTCATTGTTGGATCAACAAAATTTTTTAAATGGTTCACAACTTCACAGCTATATATGAAGGCCTAAACTAACATAGGAAGCCTACCTATCGCATCCTTGTGGCTTTACATTCACGTTCATTGTTATGTATACTACGTTGCAGTGATGTGCCCCAACTGCTATTTCAGAAATGCTCGTGCAAAATGGGTGCTAGTAATTATGAAATTGTGTAATTCCACTAACGACACTTCCGGCGCATTTACTTTCACTTTTTTACGATTCTAAACTGCATGTTAACCATTAGTTTGTCACCCCAATTCAAAAACATTTTTGATCGTTCTCGAGCGTTAGTTTATATCTTAAAGCTTTTACTGTTGCTGAAGCTAGAATGTTTCCCATATCGTCTGGAATATCTTTTGAAGTATTGAACATCTATTGAAACAAAGATATGAATGAGAAAAATGGAATTTTGAATAAGGCACAGGTTTGTGATTCACTATTCTACGCTTGGTTTGATTGATTTCTGTTGTTTGTAAACGGCATTAACGACAATAGTTACATTTAAGACTAAAGCTGGGAACCGCTAAGTTAACAGGTCTAGAATTTGATTATGTTATAAACTCAATGTTACAAACAATGTGGCAATCTTAACATATATTAAAAAAATTGTAATGAAAAATAGAAGTTTGAAACAAGCTTTTGGCTTATTCATCACCACTGTTTACAATACATTCCAGTTGTATATAAAATGTTGAGATTTTAGTATGTTATGACGTATTTATACTTAAAATAAACTTAAAAGAGTAATATGTATTAATTCTTTAAGAGAGTAAATTTGGAGACTCCCATTAAAATATTTTAAAACTTCCAGGCACCGGAAATTTACACTAAGTAGCCGAACAGTTTGTTTCCGTTATTTTTTTTTTCTAAATTAAAAAAAAAAAAAAAAAAGTGTATGCATTTTGGGCGGGATAAAGCTGTTATGAAAAAAGTATGTCATCTGTGTTTTTGTTTTTTATTTCCTGATTTATTTAGTAATCACAACTATTATTATTGCCTGTAGTAGTAGTAGTAGTAGTAGTAGTAGTAGTAGTAGTAGTAGTAGTAGTAGTAGTAGTAGTAGTAGTAGTAGTAGTAGTAGTAGTAAGGCGACGAGCTGGCAGAATCGTTAGCACTCTGGACGAAATGTTTAGAGGTATTTCGCCCGTGGCTACGTTCTGAGTTCAAATTCCGCCGAGGTTGACTTTTCCTTTCATCCTTTTGAGGTCGATAAATTAAGTACCAGTGAAACATTGGGATCGATAAAATCGACTTATCCCCTCCACCAAAATTGTGGATCTTTTGGCAAAATTTGAAACCATTATTATTAGTAGTAGTCCTAAGATGGAGAACACCCATAGCCTCAACTAGAGTGAAGGAATAATATTGTGGGTTTGTTACAGGTGGAATATTGCTGAACATCAGCAACTTAGTGTTTGAGAATTTCAGATTTAAAAGTCGAGTAGAATTCTTGTAACTTGTAAAAGAATGAATTTATTCTCGTTTCAGATCATCGTAAAACATCTTAAGGTGGCCTTCGTTAATGCAGCTGTCATATTTTGATAGTGAATAGCATTCAGTATTATGATACACAATTCACTATGCTTTCATGCGATGTTCTTCATGCTACCGTTTATCTGTTGTCGAATTTTTGCGAAACAAATAGGTTTTCATTAATCTTTAACTTGCTCCTGATTAGAGTATGATAATTATTATTACTATTATTATTACTATTATTATTATTATTATTATTATTATTATTATTATTATTATTATTATTATTATTATTAAGTGGATTATTATTAAGAACATAGATTAATAGTCTTATTAGATTTCTTTTTCAGTTTAGAATAGTGAAATCGATAATTTTAAGTCCATTTGATTGGTAGCAGATAAAAAATTTAAATTGATAAGGTAGAACTATAATTTAAAATCATACAACAATTTCCAAAGGAATTTCTGGCTGACAAGTTGTATCACGAGCGAGTTTGTTTTTCGGGTAATCATAGCAGAGACGTGTACAAACTTTCAGAATGGCAAGGGCTCTGTTTCAAAAGGTACACCCCTAGAATATTTGAAAGTGAAATCCACATTACCATATATATTATGCACACGAGAAAAATATACTTAAATTCCAATAACCCCAATGTATTATTTTTATATGCAAAACTGATTGATTAAAACAAAACAGGGCAAATATATTTTAAAAGAAATATTTTCAAAAAATATGAATGTATTGCAAAATTGGAGTCTCTAATACTTATTCAGTTTTATTTGTATTGCCTTTTATCTTGCGCATCATAAATCACAGTATTCCGACGTATATACAGGAACAATATGAAACCATAAATTAAAGTTTTATTGATGTATACTGTGGACTGTATGAAGTTAACAGATCTCTAGAAGCAATTAAAAACAATAAAACGTCCTTTGTCGAAAGACACCTGTTGTTATGTCCTTTATTTGCATTTGTATTTGTGTACCATCACTCCGTTTTTTCCGTCTTTGTTTTCGTATACATTCGCTGCTTTCTTCCAAGGAATCTAGTGGTCTTAGCTTAGTTTTTCCTTGAAGCTGGACAGATTGGACCAATCTCGAGTATAACCAGCCGAAATTGCAACGATAATCTGGAACTCGACTGAAGAAAGAAAACTCCGAATGACCCGTCCTTGTTCGTTCGTATCGTCTGTCTGGATATTTTGTTGTCCACTTTTTCGTATCATCTAACTGTCTGGATGTTTTGCGTTCTTGTCCTATTTTTGGTATTCCTTTATATATATATATATATATATATATATATATATATATGATCAAATGAGTAATAACATACGATGGATAATTGTCAGCTCATTTCAGCTGTTTCTTACGTAACTTTTTAATAGAAGAATGAAAATATTACATCATTATGAAAGACCGTAATCATCATGAAAGCCCACCTACTCCCATTTATGTTGCTGATATGCTAAACGCACATAACTTTAACACCTGTGCTAGTAATCTTTCCATTATACCACCCATCCTCGGCCGCCTAGTGTCACTATCTGAAAGCCAAATCTCTTACGTCAATGCCCAGTACCAACAGTCTCCGACCCAGGACTTAGCAACTAATTTTAATCATAATAGTATTGATCATAGTAATATAAACCACAGTAACTATCATGCGAACACCAGTAACTCGCGCGAGCGTGAACTATTATGCAATAACAAGGTTGGACCACGTACCCATAACAATAAATTTCAAGTATTAGAAAATATTGGGTGCAATTGTTCGGACAAATCATCTTGTTTTTGCTTTCGGATCGATGTTTAGCGGAAAATGTGGTTCACAAATGTGATGCTGTAACGGAGACCAACACTTATACTTATATCGGCTGCTCTATAAATCTCAACTACTATTCATCGTTTAAATTAAGACATAGGGATGGCATGACGTCTCTAACCACGAAGATTTGGGAACTCAAGGACGACAATGTTAAATTTGATTTGAGATGGGACATGATTAGGGTCGCTAAACCGTACTTAAACAGTAGATACGGATACGAACTTTGCTGCACGGAGCTGTTTGAAATTTTAAGGAAATCTAATAGTGAAAATCTACTAAATAACAAACTTGACCTTCGTCTTTCCTATATAAATAAGGCTACCCGCACGTTTAAATACATTAAGGACATTAAACAACCTCTATGATAGCCCCCAACCTAGGTCCAATCCAGTTTACTCTCTCTTTCGCTGGCCCTTTAGCTTATCAATCGCCCCATTCGTTTCTGAGTCCTCCTAGTCGCGTTTTCCTCTTACCAATACCTTTTAACGCTCTTACTATACTTGCATGGTATGCTATATTGAAGGAACTAACCTTTCTATCTGTAGTGTACCCGGTTTTATGCAATAGCTGTGACAGTGATACCTAACCTCTAGTAGCAGCCTGCACACCCTAGACAGTCTGTTTCCCTTTCTACTAGCTATGCACTCCTTACACCAACATACTGTTTTTTGAGCAGCGCTTGTTACATAGTAGATAGGACACACTATCCAAACCCTTTACCCGCGATTATTGTCTTGAGTTGCTTTACCTGATTTCACACAAAGGTGATTATACCATCCAATTTTGATATTATTGCCACCCGCTTAACATTCTATACTTAATCGTTAGACCATGTCTTACTGCTGGCTTTCCTTGATATCCGATCGGCTATTTCCTCTAACTCTGTACCAGGTGTAGTTCATTATATAACTCCATCCTTCTCTAAACTCCTTAGAAACCAAAGAACAAAAGGCCAAAAAAAGAAAAAAAACCCACTCAATACCAGAGCTGAAGACACTTCCGAAAGTGGGAGCCCCGCCACATCGGAAACGGTAGAGAAGTAGGGGCCGAAACCGGCGTGGTTCTTCCTGATGATGTCTTTAACCACTGGATGCTATAAAGGAGCTATTAAGGTAATTAACCACAAAACGTGGTTGGAATTCCTCAGATACTGACTGCAGGGAAAGACTTGCCGACAATCCAGAAAGCGGGATGACAAAGCGGAGAGACACTTGACAGTACGACAACATAACGAAGGATCAAATGGGCTTGCAGCCCGATCCGGGGTAAAGTTGCAACAAGTAATCATGATGAACCATGCTCCCGTGATCCCGGAACACGTGGGGAGAATAAAGGATCAAACAAGAACAAAAAGTGGAATGGACTCGGACTGGAAATAGACAACGAGAGAGGAAGCGGTAAAGGAAAGGTAGATGAGAAATTCAGCTTCTGCGGAAAGGTGTTTTCTAGTTACATTGGGCTTAGAATTTACCAAGGGAAGGTGTGTTGGAAGAAATTGATTCAACAGCGTGGGTTGGAAAACCAGAAGACGTATGGCCAGGACATCCTGGAAAGAAACCATAGCGAGGGTCATTCCACAGTTGAATCGGAACAGCCAGGAAAAGAGATATGCCTGAAGAAGCCAAAGATTAAGTGGCCAAAGGCAAATGATGCAGCTAACTATAAGAAATTCGACGACAAGGTAGCAAGAATGACCACCAAATTCAAAAGGGACGACGAACAAAAGCTCGAGAACTTGACTAACATAATCTATCGGGAAGGAAAGAAAATATTTGGACTTGAAACAACAGGGAATGAAGAATCATCAGCAAAGGGCGTACCATCGAGGAGAGAAAGACGGATCGCAAAGATACGAGAAGAGAAGAAAAAACGAAGAAGGGATGCAAAAGAGGGAAAGGGAAGGGCTAAAACAACTATATGAAGAGATAAAAAAGAGGCATCGCGACCAACTAAGGAAGGAAAGAAAGAGGAACAGAAGAAAGGAAAGAAAGAGGAACAGAAGAAAGGAGAGAGAAAAGAACTATCGTACTTTTGTAAACAACCCATAACAATATGCTAGACGTTTGTTTACTGAAAGTAAGAGCGGAAGATTAGTTTGCACTAAAGGAAAGCTCGAATACCATTGTAGCGCTGACTCGATTGTAATTCCTCTTTCCCTTTATTATATATACGTGCATTCGAACGTAGCAAGGAACAGTTAGCCTTTGGCCGCTATTTGGATCCCGTTGTGTCCACTACTCTGATTGGTTGGTATTGGCGCAATTTGTCTCTTACCCTGTTGCGCCAACTTACCGCGTATAACCAGTCAGAGGCCCTAAATGGAATCACGTAGGGCAGCCTGTTTACCACCCTGTTTTGAGTCTATAGTTCCTTATAAAAACTCAGCTTTTCCTCGTTTCGGCATCTTTGGTTCCAGACTTTTTAAGGTCTAGCCACTGACTACAAAGACACAGTCAGATCCAGCGACTACGCCATCCAAACACCACCACACGTTGAGACTTACCAACTTTGTTCAACAGCATTACGGCAACATCCTTCTTCGTCGCCACCATCATCTCTCTACGTACACAGCTCAGCAAGCAATTCACCCCGGTTCCAACACTTCACTGTTCGTGAATTATTTCACCACGGATCAACAGTGAATATTTAACCTGCATGAACTCCTGTATCAAGTGACCAGGCAGCAGAATCACAGCCACGACGTTCACGTACGACATGTACCTGTAACCGTCTCAGCAGCATGATCGCGACTTCTTGATACAGTATTTCAACTACCGTGTACTATTGACGACGAACTGGTATTATCTTTCTTGTATCTATGAACTTAACTCTTCAATAGCTATAAACCCTATCGCCATCCTTAAATGTTCTTAACATGCGCATACATCTATGCTTACACACACATACAATTTGTTCTCATGACGGCCTGTCAATTATTCTGTATACATGACGCACATAGACACACATGTTAACATATCAATAAATATTCTCTTAATCTTTCTTATGCGGTTGTGTTTCTTTTTCCCTCTGGCATTTATGTGTTCTATTAATTTCTCTTAATTGTATCGGCCGTGTGATGTCGTACTAAAGACCCATTCTCGTCACCTCCCATCCTTGACCTTAAAATCCCCATCCCTTAAAATTGCTGGCTTTTGCCCAAAAAAAAAAAGAACTATTTATCAGAAGACGGTGAGCTGGTAGAATCGTTAACGTACCGGACAATATGTTTTGCAATATTTCTTCCGGCTTTAAGGCAGCGAGCTGGTAGAATAGTTACCGCGCCGGGTAAAATGCTTGGCGGCGTTTCATCCGTCTCTGAGTTTAAAGTCAGCCGAGGTTAATTTTGCTTTTCATCCTTTCGGTGTTGATAAAATAAGTACCAGTTGATCACAGGAATCGATGTAATCGACTTAACTCCACCCCCGAAATTGCTGGCCTTGTGCCAAAATTTGAAACCGATATTTCTTCTGGCTTTCTGTTCCGAGACCGAATCTCGCCGGGCTCAACATTGCCTTTTGAGGTCGATAAAATAAATTCTTCATTGGACACTGGGGTTGATGTAATCGACTAACCCCCTCACCCAAAGTTTCAGGCCTTTTGTCCATATCAGAAAAGATTAATCTCAGCTGCCGAAATTAAGAAGAATATGTAGTGAACTTCATGGAGGCATAGCGTGGATTCGTTCCTCGATTGCCAAATTACACTAACAGTACAACGGACTTTTTCCGTAGAGAAACATTAAGTTGACAGCAGTTGCATTTGCCAGATGCCTTCGCTAAGCTGAATAATGTCTTTGCCACTTAAACCCCTGCTAACCTTTTGTATGCGATGGAGAGTTAAATTGACAGAACAATAGACCTCCTAAAATACCCATTGTCTGGATAACGGTATGTCTCTCTCTTTCTCGCGATCTGGTGATAATTATATATACAGAAGATTCCCAAGCAAAGGAGATGACAGAGAGGTAACCACAGGCAAAATCCAGTTAGTGAGATAATACAACTGAGCGAAGGTTTACCAGTGAGAATGTCAACTATGTTACAGTGTCTTATCACAACACCACTACTGTTTAAATGTTAGGTATCATTTTATCGACTCCCTACATTTAACATTCACTCTATCTTCCTCTAATTCTTAGTTGGGCAGCTAGCAGTTGGCCAAACAAACCTGCATCAACATACAAGAAAAGATAACTCCATTGTTTTTATATGATACACGCAGTTGTCCGTCGAGGCAAAACATCATACAAAGTAACGGTGAATATTTTCTTAAAACTTCGATCGCTGTTCTTCTTTCATCTTGCATACTGGCAACCAACACCTTAACAACTCAACCGTTACAATTGGTGATGACTCCGACGTTCCATCCTATTGTTTATCAATTATTATTTAACCGTTACAATTGGTGACCCTCGACGGCAACGAAGAGCCAACCGCTACAAATATATCTTATGAAAACTTATGAATGAACTATTACTACCATGAAGAAATTTACATAATGATACACTCGTAGTGAAACCTCTCTCTCCAGTATTTAATTACAAATGATAACGAAGCGGCTAACATCTAGCTTTCGGCCGCTTGGACCCTTGTGTCCACCACCCTGATTGGTTCTTATTTGCGCGGCATTTGTCACCAGTTCTGTTTCGCGCCAGAGTGCATACCGTCCAATCGTGGCCTTCTAATGTCACGTGAGAGAGTGTTTTTTTGCTGTTCCGGTGAGCCTCTATTCATCTAAGCCTATTTGCTCTGCGCCAGTTTGTCGCGACCCCAGACCTTTTCAGGTCTAGTCGTAGACCAGACACAGAACACAGTTCCAGCCAGTTTCCAGCGACGACGCCAACACCACCAATGTACTGTCTACCACAATGTCGTCGCCACCAGCACCCCCACCAGAGTACACGCACCAACAACAACAACAGCGGTTTCATCTCGACACTATCTGAGTGGATTGTTTCCACCACGAAGTTTAACAACCAGAGCCAACCTGCGAGAATCTTCTGTGCCAGGTAACCGGTCGCAGCATCGACGCTCAACTTTACACACAACATGTGACACCACAGCTCTGCTCTCCGGCCACAACTTCTTGCGTACGAACATTCTATCTCTTGTGTAACTCTTATACGAACTGGTATTTCTCTATCTTTGTTCAGGACGCTTATCTACTGTGTTACAGACTCTCATTCTATGCTCTGTATTTCTCAGTCACACATACACACATATTGTTGTATACATATTCTTTACACGACGGTCCGTCATACACATTGTATTGTTTATATTGCCGCATGCACGCGCACACAGACGCATAGTTTCACTATGTTAATAAACCTACTCTTTTTATATATCCAACGGTTGTCACTCACTCTCTCTTTCCTTTACTGGCATTTGCTCGCATCTCACATTGCAAGCCATCTTATGTTATATAACATGTTTTTGTGTCGACCGTGCGACGCGTGAAAAGGAGCTTCTCTGTTCGTCGCCATCTCCTTTGGTTCGTATGGTCGTTCTTTACACACTCTTTTCTCTGAGCTGCCCAAACTCCTGTTGTTTGTCTTCGGGCCATATTTTCACAGTGAAATGTATTATGTAATCATACACACAAGGACACACAAAAAGTAAGGGTCTTTGCATATAAACATATATATATATAAACATGAACGTAAGCATGTATGTAGACATGTGTGTTAGTGTATGTGCGTAAGCAAGCATACATACACAGATTTTTTACAGCTTTAGTTAAATTTTAATTTAATGATTTTATTAATTGGGTTTCTTTGTAAGTTTATTATATCAAAACTGTTGTATGAAATCTCTGTGAATATTTTAGTTTTAGGTAATTAGCATCATATTACAATTGGCTGTTAGCTAACACAGCGATAACTTCTATTTCAACACGAGCTAGCTCTGGTATATTACCAACTTGATAAGCTGCTCTGGCAGAAAAGTCGATCCCAGCAAAATATTTTCAGTATATTTCATTAACTGCTTGGAAGTTGTTAATACCAGCCAAGAGGACTGTAACTGTCACAACATTGTTTAGATGAGCAGCAGCCTCTGAGAATTGCAAACATTTTTGAGAGCCTAGTCCGCTTGTTCAGCAGCATTGTCGGGAGGTAACTCCGTGGTACTAGGATTAAAACCAAGCTGCCCTGAGATGTATATATTTCGATCAACTATTACAGTTTGGCTCAAGACGAAATCAGAACAGAGTATCCTGCTTCGCTTTACAAAGATCAGTAGAACTCTTTGGTCGTACCTACATGTGTACACTACTCCAAACTCTGGCCAAAAACTACTCTCCATCTGAGATCCCTTCCACACGCCTGTTTCCCTTAACGTCCTGACGAAGAAAGAGGCTTGTAAGGACCGTGCGATCAGGAGAGGTGACGAGGAATGGCTCCTTTAATACATCGCACGGTCGATACAAATAAAATATGAAAAGAGGATAAATGAGTATAAGTGCCAGAGGAAAAAGAGAGACACAACCGGTAGAAGGCTTAAGAGAAGGTTTTATTAATATGTCAACATCTGTGTCTGTGTGTGTGAGTGCGACATATAACCATAATAATAGACAGGCCGTCATGTAAACAAAGTGTATGTGTACAAACAGTGATGTATGTGTGTGCAATAAGTTCAGAGCATAGAAAAGAGTCTATAAGGACGTTAGAAGAAAGTCCAGACACAAGGATGGTAAATACCAGTTCGTATTCAAGGTACACAGTGGCTGAAGTGCTGTAACAAGAAGTTGAGGCCGCGTAGCAGAGCCGGAGGAAGGGGCACATGTTGTGTAAGAAGTTGTGGCTTCAATGCTGCTGCCGGTTATTTGGTACAGGAGTTCTCGCAGGTTGTAATCGCTGTTATCACAAACAGTGTTGAGATAGAACCTGTGCGAATGCTGTTGGTGGTGTGTACGTAGAGTAGTTGGTGTAGTTAAGAAGATGATGGTGGCGATGAAGATGGAGTTTGCCGTTAGCTGATGGTTGACTGTTGAGTCTCCATGAGGGTGTTGTCGTGCCGTCGCTGGAACTGGCTGTGTGCTTTGTGGTCAGCGGCTAGACCTCAGAAGGTCTGGAGCCGAAAGGACTGACAAACTGTGACAGTGAAAGGCTAGCTATTTATAACATCCTGTCGGCTCAAACTGGGGTTCAGAAAAGACTGTCTCACGCGACCTTATCTGAAGGCTGCGATTGGTTGGGTTGCATGTTGGCGCGCAATAGAACAGGAGACAAAATGCGCCAATACCAACCAATCAGAGTGATGGACACAACAGGGTCCAAAAGTGCGGCCGAAGGCTAGCTGTTATCCACTACGTTTGTATTCGTGTGTATATAACAGACAGAGAGAGAGAGAAGTATCTCTAAAGTCGTTCGCTACAGGCTATTCAAATGCCCCAATTTTTGACGTGACGTCACTTCCTCTAGCTTCCGGTCCTGATGCCTCCCTTCACTCCTCTATACGTCACCCTTAAAATAAAGATCACTATCCTTCTATTCCAATTCAAAGTCGTCCATCCACCTGGATGAGCGACTCTCCCGTTGTGGTATTAGCAAGGTCACGGCGCTGGCCTCCCCACTCCTTCGTCGAGCGACCGATACCGGAACGAGCGGGCAACGGGTTGTGCGATCGCCAGCGAGGCGATTTTCCGATGCCCGGTCGAGTAGTAGGGCACCGCAGCGAGCATGGAAGCTGCGGGTGTGATCCTAGGGTGAAACCGACCGCGGGTGCGCATCTCGGTGACAGTAGCAAATATTCGAACGAGACCTTCGAAGACCGAAACGGAGAAGGGTACCGTGCCAACGCTAGTCGAGCACGGGTCAGTCGGTCCTAAGAATCAGATGAAAACTTCCGGTCCCGACGCCACTCCACCTCCCTCGCCTCAGACAAGTTCTGCTGAACCTTGTAAAGCGACATACCCCTTCACTCCTCCACAGAGACAAAACACGTATGCATATTTAATATATCGTATGTTATTTACATAAATGCATTCATTTTTAGATGGATAGGTTGCTGTTCCATCTAATGTGAATCCGCTCAGAGGCTGTAATGTTATTGTGGTAGGAGGAACCCAGTAAAGAAATACATGGAACAAAGGTGATAACTTTAAATAGTTTATTGTCACACGTATATATACACAAGCTGAATGGAAGTGGTTGATGGATATTTATTCCTATATCTACATGCAACTGCGTGGGTTGTATGTTAGCTGTTAACCCTGGTGAGGAAAGCTCGCGGACAGCGATATGTTAGAACCAGTGCAGTGCGTTGGTGCTGAGTAGATGTTGTTGACGACGTTGGTGAGAGACATGCTGGGGGCGACGAAGATGGAGGTCGCTGCAATGTGGTTAGTGGTTAGACCTTAGAAGGTCGGGAACCAACAAACACTGAGACTAGAAGGAGGTGAGCTTTTATAGCTGATGGTAGACTCAAATGTTGTTTGAAACAGACTGTCTCACGTGACTTATTTGAAGGCTTGGATCATTTATGTTTTATGTAGTGTTTTTGGTACCGAAACACTTTCAAACTTCGTATACTTGTATATTTTGTGTTATAGAACAGATAAAAATTTTTGTATTCGAAGTTATTTCATGTAAAAAAAAAATTGTCGTATTTCGGTAATTTCAACCAATCACTGATGTCTATTGAGGTGAAAACAATTACTGCCGTGGCATGTAAACAACATGTTCTAACGGTGTCATGGGATCTTTTCCCTTGAATAAAATTAGTGCCGTAGTTTGTCAACAACAACTATCCGTGGTACTGTTATTTATGACATCGTTCGTGCGTTTGTACTGGTTTTAGCTTTAGGCTTTTAGGGTTAGGGTTCGGGTTTTAGAGTTAGGGGTAGTTTTAGGGTTACGGTTAGAGTTATGATTATTTTTGCCATAACCTCACTCATAACCCTAACCCTAACCCGAGCCCGAACCCTAAAACTCTAACCCTAACTCTAAAACCCGAATCCTAACCCTAAAACCCTAAACCCTTACTAGAGAATAATGATATAATTAAACAAGGAATAACACTCTTGACACCGGCAAAAATTATTGTTTACAAAAACAGCAATAACTGTATTCAGCTGAATAGACGTCAGTGATTGGTTGAAATTACAGAAATACGACAACTTTAACATGAAATAACTTGCGATGTACAATTTTTTGTTAAGAAGGCTAAGAGAAAAAGTTGTTTTATATGACACATTCTACCAGTATCCCAAGTTTGAAAGTGTTGCGTTAAGAAAACAAGTGGTGCCCGTCAAATCAGAAAGATCCGAAGGCTGTGATTGGTTGGGTTGCATACTGACGCGCGATAGAGTAAGAGAAAATTGCGCCAATACCAACCAATTAAAGTGGTAGACACAACGGGGTCCAAATCAGCGCCCAAAGGTTAGCTGTTACCTGCTACGTTCGTAAGTACTTATATATAATAGAGAGAGGAAGTTCACTAGAGTTCGCTAGACATTCATAACGACACTGTTTGCACTTTTGTAATTAAGTTCCGGTTGTCAATCTTATGCGGCCATATAAATTTCTTAACGCCAGTAACAGTTTATTTGCTCTTTCCACAAGGCTGATTTATATACACATTAAATACATATTTATAATCACGCTCTATTACAATGACGTTGCAAAGATTGAAAGTACCTGAGGACAACTTCCTGTCTCCCCACCCTCTCTTTATGCCTCTGTTATGCTGGTACGTTTGCTAAGCTCGCGCACGCACACACACACCGCGTGCGCGCAAATATACGTATACATTAATCAAAGTATGTAGTATTATTACAACCAATCTTAGCAATTAGTTTCGCACTGGTTATTTAAACCCGGTAACAGTATGGTTGAGTAAAACCGCGTGTCCTTTTAATAATCAGTGCAAAACCGATTGGTAAAATCAGCTGTAGTAGATGATTATAATATTGAATACTTCGTCTAATATACCCATTCTATTGACAAATATGTTAGTGCCTATTTTTGTGACTTACGCATTCTTAGATGACTGTGTGTAGTGTGTGAATGCATGCACGTACACACACACACACACACACACATACTTCCCATTCGTGCTGTTTGGTAATACATTTTGATAATACGTTTGTTCATTTCCACACGACAATGCAAACAACTTACAGGTAATAGGACCCGAAACTTAGCTAAGCTAGTTCTGTGTATGTTACTACTTATGTAACAAGCATCGCTCTGCTGTGAAACTTTCGTAGTCGTGTTTTACCTGTTTCATTCTTTAATTTCTTGGATTTTTATTCGCATTTTTAGCAACTTTAGTTGCTAAAACGTGAGTTGTCATCGTCAGCTTATAGAAATTTCTTTTGATTTCAGTATGGGACGAGGTGAATAACTTGCGATGTTAGTAAACTCGTTTTATCATATAGTCCACCTTTTGTTGTCTACAGGCCAGCCCTAGGGTTCCTAGCGCCCCAGGCAAGCTGAACTTCGGCGTGCACGAGTTGACGGTCGTGGAAATTTCCTTGTTTTTGTCACGCCCTCCTTGGCGCCTCCTAACACATGGCACACCGGACGACTGCACGAGTTACCGGTACCTTGAGCCGGCACTGGTAATCTATAATAGCCGCATAAATCCTCGAAGTTTACTAACTTCTAACACTTGGATCCCTGGATTGTACTCTGTGTGCGTGTGTGTGTGTGTGCGCGCGCGCGCGCGTCTTGTGACTGTGTGCGTGAGTGCGTATGTGTGTGCGTTTATGTATGCATGTATGTATGTATAATAAAACATTTAACTTAGTAATCGAACCCGGATCACTACATCCGATGCAAAAAAAAACAAAAAAAAATCTCAAGAATATGATCGTGATTCGCAAAAATATTACCGTCAAAGAAAAATCTGACCGTTCAAGATTTCGTGTGAAACCGGATCTAACTACAATTTCATCTTTGACGCGCTTTTTCTGACCAAGACCATCACTATATATTCAACGCACTTTAGACACTATGGGCAGACAGCAGACGGCAGACCAGACACAGAACACGGCAGTCAGCGGACAGTAGCAGAACCAGCAACAGGCCAGAGCTCGGTCACAACACAAAATCAACGAAGAACAGCGATAGCAGCACACAGTGATCAGCTAACATCAAGAAACTCACAATACCTGCTATTATCATGCCTACACCAAGAACAATAAGCTTCGAACTATCTCGGTGTTTGTCGTTCGTAGTAACGACAAGATTTTCTGTTTACGATAAAAATAAATATTTTTTATCAAAAATCTCAAACAGATGTCTGTATTCTTCATCCTAACATATGTTTGTGTACTTCGTTTTTTTATTTGGTATGTAAGATTTTTTATGTGAATTCGTGTGTTGAAACAAATCTTGTGTCTTAGGAGGGTCATTACATCAATAATGATACGCACACGCACTGGTTAAGAAAACACCGTTCAATCATCATGAAAGGAAAGATTACTCAAGCTTTGAGCAACTTAAAATTTAATTCTGAGAGAACTTAGTAGAAACTTTTTAAAGAAGATCATTGTCTATATTGAAAAATAAATACAATTATCCGTAAATAAACAAAACCATCATCGCTAAATGTATAAGTTCCCTTCAACCAAATCGTAACTACAATCACAGTATATAAAGGACCTAAGATTTTAACAAAGATTTATATGAAGCATGTATACAACCTAACCAAAAGCTAAAAATTTTGTAGAACTCCAAACACCCAGAATTAGATTTTTTCACCAAAACATTTAAATGAACAAGCAAAACCTACCATTAGATGTAAGCTGATACATCTAACGGAAATGTCTGATTCAAAGCAAGCTGGCACTATAAAACCAGCCATTGAAGATAATCATCTCACTTCCATCGACAGACAGGTAGAACGGTCAGCTAAATCTAGCAGTAAACAAAACACCAACAATTCAGCTGAAATACATACCCATATTGTACAAACAGAAGAGCACCAAAAACTCGTGGACGCCTTGCAAGTGATCAAGGATGATATGTTTCAACAGGTTCACAATCTTAATTTGAATGACAAGCCATACAACACCAGTAAAGAACCCAGTAGAGGCAGTAAACGAAATAGCAAGAAAAAAAAAAAGATATCTGAAAACCAGACAGTCCAGAGGTATGAAAACAACTTACAAAAGCATTAATCTTTTGATATTTATCTCAGCTATTACGTTACTAGTGTATCGCAAAGAGCTGTAGTGAAACTACCTATCGTCACTAGATACAAAACTACCTATCGCCATTAGATACAAAACTACTATCGCCATTACATACAATCTTCTCATTTAAATATAAATAAATGCGAGCGTAGTAGAGAACCCATTCCTTGTCATCACGTGACTGATCATTATTCGAATCGGCAACTTCTTCGAACCGTTCCCGCCAGAACGCAAACTGACCAATCACAGCCCTTAATAAGGTCACGTGATAGTGTTTTCCTACTCCCATCTTGGAGCCCCCTTAACGTTATAAATAGATCAACTCATACCCCACAAATTGGTCTCGGTCCAGTTTCTCTTAGAGACTGTTCCGTGTACCACACGACAGC
>NC_068983.1:100149206-100153095 GCF_001194135.2 Octopus bimaculoides
CGGCATCGATGCCACGACATCACAACTAGTGATCAGCTCTGCCACACTCAGCCAACTCACTTCACATACAGAACTTTTCCTATAGTGTACCAAAGAACTGGTATAATTGTTCACGTGTTATTGACTCTCTTTCTATCTGCTGTAATAACTCACATACATGTATCACTCACAAACACATTTTTCTTTGTATGACGGCCTGTCTTTGATTATGTTCTTATATGTCGCATTCACACTCTCACACAGACATACATCTTTAACGCCATAATAAATATCTCTGTTATTCATCTAATACGGTTGTGGTCTTTCATTACTGGTCATCTATGTTATCGTCGCATAACATATCAACTATATCATTACTGATATATTATTGTGTGTTCAACCGTGTGACCCGTTTAAATAAAAGGAGTCCTCTGTTTTTCCATTCGTCACCAGTTCTCCTTTTTGAGTTCGCACGGTCGTTTCCTTACAGAGCTGAAACCACGCTGTCAAGATTCAAGCAGAAAGCACATAACTTACAAAATAAAATTTTATTTCTGCAAAAGGATATCTTACAAATTGTTGTAGTTAGGACATCTAACATACAGAACAAATTCACACAACATCAGGAGGGTCTCAAAAAAAAAAAAAGCTAGAGAGCCGATTTGGTGATACAGGATTCAAAAACTGCACCAGCTGAAACAACTCACAACTACAGCTGAAAAACTAAAATATAAATCTATAGCATATTAATAGCAAATGCTCAATGAGTCATTTGCCAAGTCAGTTTATCGCAGTTTCAATGTAAAAGGCTCAGTCTTAGTAAAAGATAGCTCTATAAAAGATGAAGTTGAAGGCTACAGAAGATCTGTATGGGAAACCAGCGATCAATTCAATAAACAAGCTGTATGGCTAAAAGAACTGGAGCAGGATTGCTAAAAAGGCATCTTTCAGGGTGATAGCCTGTCGGTGTTGCTCTTCGTCCTCTCATTAAGCCCATTATCATACTTGCTCACAAAACATAATAACCATAGAAATGGATCCAGAAGTATCTTCCATTTTTTTTTCTTTATCGACCACATAAAAAATCAAGTGAACCTCATAACCTAATTTTCTGCAAACATCAGAATAGAATTTAGTGAGTTCAAATGTGCATTTGTAACAATAAAATGTGGAAAAGTTGTGCCCACCTTGAAAGTCTAATAACGAACGCCTTGACAATAGAACCTCTACAGTTAGATGACAATTATACACATCTCGGACAAAATGAAAATATCAGATATGATGGACTCATAAATAAGGAGAGGGCCAGAAATGAATACCACAGGTGGGTAATGGAAATATGGTCATCAGAACGCTCAGCTCACAATAAACATATTGCACACAATAAGTTTACAGTGACTGTCCTCATGCCTATGTTAGGTCTTCTGAATTTGTCACTACAAGAACTCAATGAGATAGATGTTCGAACCCGCAAGCTGCTCAGTGTTACAGGAAACTTTAACAGCTATAGAAATGTAGACAGGTTATACTTTCCACGCAAGAAGGTGGCCGTGGTTTGAAATCTGTACTAATGTCATATGAAGCTCGTATTGTGACACTGAAACAACAACTGCAGCATAGGAAAGAGACCAGTAACTATCTCGCCCAAGTTTCTAACCATGAAATCAACAACATAATTAGGATAGCTAAGGAACTTGAGGAAAGGTATGAAATAAGTGTTGGTACAAATCTCTCCTCAAGGAGCGTTGATATAATCTATTTATCTGAAGAACAGAATTTTAAAAAATGGTCCAGTTCATTGAGAAGATAGTACATGGGTACTTGGCACATAAAACACAAACCATTGAATGGAGTGATAATGTCGAAATCTTAGCATGGAGTACCGATAAGTTTATGACATCCCACCTCATTGACTACTTCCGGGCAATTCAAGAACAAGAGATCCCCACCTACAACACAAAAAGCAGAAGACGTTGACAGACAACAAATGAGGGCTATGCAAAACTAAGACTGAAGAATAGTCTAAAACAGGATTTTAAAAAACAGCTACAAACGAAGTTGACCATATTGAGATCGATGGGTCAAAAGAATATTGATGGAACTTATAGATTAAAACAGCTTTCAAGTCAAAACAAAACCAGTCAGATATTGTTGTGTCGGACCACAAGGAAAAAAAATTAGCTGCTCTCTGGACACCAATGTGGTTAGAAAAGTATAAGATAAAGAGGACATCTGTGGACAATTGATAATCATTCATTCCTACATATATGCATACATAAATACCCACCCACCCCTTTCGGTCATGAATGACTATAGGATTACTCCTAGAAAGTTCCCTTCCGATGCACAAGTCCGGGCAAGGTTGTTTATGGAAGACCAGCAGACGCCCATGCATACCAGCCTTCCCTCTCCACGCCACCGATGTTATCCACAAAAAAGGGAAATGCCGATACAGCTTGGCACCAGTGAAGTCGCAACTCATTTCTACAGCTGAGTGAAATAAAGTGTTTTGCTCAAGAACTCAACACACAGCCCGGTCCGGGAATCGAACACACTACTCGTGGTTGTGAGCCTGACACTCTAACCACTGAGCCACGTGTGTGTGTGTGTGTGTGTGTGTGTGTGTGTGTGTGTGTGTGAACTTTAAAAATATGGTCACAGAATTAATAATATAACAAATATGAAAGCGGTTATTGTATGGGCTAACTTGAAGATATTTCACCTTCTTGACACACTAAGACAATAACTATAATTTTATTCATTAATTATGGTCAGAATAAATTATTATAGAATTAATTGAAGTACTCTATTATACGTCACATTAAATTTAAAAAAGGAAAAAGTTGGACTTGTACCGTTGTTCGTATAAAGAGCTATTATTAGCATAAAATGCTGTTCACAGAAAGCTCCTTCTCGCTAAAAGCTGCCGGCGCAAGATAATTACAATAAGGTTATATGTGTTAAAATGGCTGACCTCGAGAATATGGAGAATATTGCGGAAGCAATAAGATTAACTCAAAAAATACGAGCCAGTGTTTCCCGAACGTTTTCAGATTTATCAAACGGCTTTCACAACTCGCAGGGAAATGAGAAAAAGTGTCTGAATGATCTTCAGAAGTCTTTATTAGCGATCAATAATGATTATAAGTATGTGGTTTGTTTTTGTTATTTTTTAACATGTGGTTTATATTGTTTTATTCGTCTAATATTCTTTTGTTTCAAAACATTTCTTGTTGCTGTATTAACTAAGACTTTCTAATCTGTTTCAAATACGATTTTTCTTTGGACTTTCATTATTTCATGAAAAATCTAAATGATTTTGAAATAGCGAATCCGTAAGGTTTTAAAAAATAGTATTACTTTGGTATAGACATTTTAATACTATAAGAAACTATGCAAAATTGTATTACACAGAATAAAATAATTCTACTTTCGTTGTTGGCTATTCAGTCTAATGGGAACGAGAAAGCCTTTGCTGAAATTATTTCCAGACTGATATTTCTCTGAATAATTCAATTTCATTCACTAAATTGATGGTGAACTTTTGATCAAAGGCATTCTGGATTCTATCACTCCTTCTGTCTTTAAAAGGTATGGATATGGACACACTCAAGAATTCATACGATTATGGAAAAACCAAAAAAAAATTTTTTGGTGCGTGATTTAAGGTCTATTTAGCTGTTATTTTTAGCATTCTCTCGACCACCTCATACCCTCCTCGTTTGTCAGTATCTTTCTCCTTATAAACACATTGACCCTAACCCTAACACTAGTTTTGTGAGATTTGGCTGTTATTTCTAGCATGTAAATAGCCTGCTTGGTGGGAGGGGGGGAATTTTTCAATTTTTTTTCAGAATCGGAATCTCCATAGCATAAAACGTTAGATTCCGTAAAAAAAATTAATAAATAA
>NC_068983.1:100153105-100159997 GCF_001194135.2 Octopus bimaculoides
TTTTATTGCTGGGATATAAGCCAAAAATTTGGACTGTCCATAATTTTAAACTGATTTTAATAGAAAATTCTAAAAAAAATTTTTCATAGCCTTTTTAAATTCCCGTTTGTAGAATACAAATTTGCAAAACAAATTTCTGATAATTCCAAAAAATAAAATAAATTATTAGGAGTTATATGGGGTGCTTAAGCCAGAATTCCACCAAAGTATGTATGTAGCGCTTTTCTTTCTCAAGACAGTAGAGTAATTTTAAGATTTCGTTGCTTTTTCTAGTAGATTGAGCTACCACTTAGAGGCTCTTTTGTTGACATAACGTATTTTGCTTGTTGTTTAACCCAGGTCAGTAGACCCATACTCGAAATATTCCAACCATGATCACCCCAACTTCTCTTTAAAGCAGTAAAGACAGGATACATTATCAAATATATCATTTCCTTTGCTGAGACGGTAAGGTAAAGTTTGAGGGAGATCTGGCTGCTGTTTCTAGCATATCAAGTGATCCCATATAGATGCCTTCACTTGGCTCGTCTCCAGGCAAGTAGCAAGCAATAGTCCAATTCCTTATGTACAATAGCAAAGATGGTTTTTGTTTTATTATTGTAGAATTACTCAAAATGGCAGGCTGGCAAAATCTTTAGAGCATTGGGGGGAAGAAAAAAAAAAACGCCCTGTGCAATTTGTTCTGGTACTTTATGATCTGAGCTCAAATCCTGTTGAAGTCAACTTTGCTGTTCAGCTCTTGGAATTGATAAAGTACCAATTAAGTACTGGAGTCAATGTAATCAACTAACCCCTCTCCTCAGACTAGCTGGTCATCATCATCGTTTAAAGTTCACTTTCCATGTTGGCATGGGTTAGACAGTTTGACTGTGGACTGGCAAGCCGGGAGGCTGTACCAGGCTCCAATCTGATCTGGCAAGATTTCTACAGCTGGATGCCCTCCCTAATGCCAACCACTCCGAGAGTGTACATGCCACCAGCACAGGAGCCAGTCAGGCTGCACTGGCATTGACCACATTCGAATGGTGCTTGTTACATATCACCAGCATGGGTGCCAGTCAGGTGGCACTGACATCAACCATGTTCAAATGGTGCTTTTTATGTGCCACCAGCATGGGTGCCAATCAAGCAGCACTGGCATCGGTCATGACTACGATTTCACTTGGCTCAACAGGTCTTCTCAAGCACAGCATATTGCCCAATGATTGAAGGGGTACTTTTAAATGAGCCAGTTATGCGACAGTGGCATCAGCCACGGCTACAATCTCACTTGGCTTGCTGGGTTTTCTCAAGCACAGCATATCTCCAAAGGTCTCAGTCACTTGTCACTGCCTCTGTGAGGCCCAATGTTCAAAGGTTATGCTTCACTACCTCACCTCTTCCACAGGTTCCCCTCCATTATTAGGGTGTGACACTTCTTCACACATCTGTCCTCATCCATACGCAACACATGACCATACCAGCGCAGTCGTCTCTCTTGCACATCACATCTGATGCTGCTTATGTCCAACTTTTCTCTCAGGGCACTTACACTCTGTCGTGTATACACACTGACATTACACATTCAGTGGAGCGTTAGTATGCTCAGCAATCACAGCCCATGTTTTACTGCCATATAGCATGGCTGTTCGCACACCGGTATCATACAGTCTACTTTTCACTCTGAGCAAGAGGCCTTTTGTTACCAGCAGAGGTAGCTCTCTGAACTTTGCCCAGGCTATTCTTATTCTCTTGTGTTTAAATTAAAAATCATTTTTGTAGAATTCAAAGTCACAAACCACTTTACAAAATAAAATTGAAGTGCTTTATTTAATTGTTTTTTTTATGAAAACATTGATTTGAATTTTATTATCTTTTTAGAAATCAACTGCGTGGCACCTTGGGCAAGTGTCTTCTACTATAGCCTCGGGCTGACCAAAGCCTTGTGAGTGGATTTGGTAGACAGAAACTGAAAGAAGCCCATCGTATATATGTAATATATGTATTTGTGTGTCTGTGGTTGTCTCCCCCCCCCCCCAACATCACTTGACAACCAATGCTGGTGTGTTTGTGTCCCTGTAACTTAGCAGTTCAGCAAAAGAGACCGATAGAATAAGTAATAGGCTTACAAAGAATAAGTCCTGGGGTCGATTTCCTCGGCTAAAGGCGGTGTTCCAGCATGGCCACAGTCAAATGACTGAGACAAGTAAAAGAGTGTTATCTTTAATTCTACTCTGATCATGAAAATTATTGGACATAGTTTCATGCCTGCTATTTTTCCTTCTTTTAAAATATTTTTTGAAGTTGTTTGTGGAATTTAGGTTGTGTTCACTTTTTAATTTGGAAAATTGATGAAATCTGGAGAATTCAGTCAGAGAGTTATACAGGTTAAGAGTCCCTTATGTAAAATCTGTGTAACCGAAAGTGTTGCAACTTTCGGAGTATTTTTATGTTTGCATCTATAAAATGGGACAGCTTGTGGGTGGAATCCAAGTCTAAACAATATCCGTTTACATTTCAAAATATACCTTAAATGTGATTTTATATAAATTTTTGATAATTTTTTTATGCATAATACCATCAAAATGTTAAGATATTAGTTTCTACCTATGTCATGTTTTGGTTTGTATTTTATTTGTATTGTATTTTGTACTATACAGGTATTAGGTTTTATGTAAGATATAAAAGCAAAGCATTGAACATGATTACAGGTAAATAAAATGAAACCTGAAAAAAGCATTTTTATTTTTGATGTAATGTGTAATGATGTTAGTCATGTCACACACATACATGTAGGTGAAATTCAAATCTTACATAAAAATAACGTTTTGTGTTTACTGTACAAAAAAAGAAAAAAAACCATGATCACTGCTTATAAACTTGTAAATGCAACGACAGACATTACAATTATTTCATGTCCCAGCATTTTGTGAAATTTTCCATTTGTGACATATCATATCTACATTCAAAAAGACTTTTGGATTTGGGAATTTCAGATAAAAGATTTTCAACTGTAACATTTGTCAAGCCAACTGAATTATACCCTAATATTTTTTTTTTTTTTTTTAAAGAGGGAGAGCATCAAATATGTAGTCCTAGATACATTATGCCTGAAAAAAAAAGTAGATGGTCATCAATGAGATGCTTTTAACCATAGACTTGTTTGATGTGGACTGACCCACACGTAAATAACAATTAACAAGTTGTTACTCATTTTGTAAATAGCCAGTCATGAGGAGTGGAAGCTACTGTGTCCTTAACTCTACCAACAGTATAGCTGTGTGAGCAATCTGGTCTTGTCAGCCTTGAAAGGCTGATTAGAAGGACAACTCTAAGCATAAAACACTAACTTACTATCTTTAAATACCTACAAAGAGGTGATGACTTAGGGAGTCAATGCCAAGAGCAAATCAAGTGAAAAAGAAATCTGGGCCTGCTGACCCTCTTCATCCCAAAGAAAGTACAAAGAAATGAAATGAGTTGTATCTGAGGGGATACAACATTTTGTGCTTATTTCTGTTAATTAGTTCTATGTCATTCTTGATTGAGCAGACCTATTATCAAAGCTATTTCAACCATGACTAACCCATCTTTTTTATAAGTATCTTGGAATACATTATCATGTGTCCCTCTTTAAGATGGTGGCATGTAATTTGAAGCAGATTTGGCTATTTCTGACAGGCTCTCTGTTTCTTTGAAAAATTTTCACAATTTCAACATATTCATATTTTAACATTTCGATCACTGTTTAACAGTATCAGTTAGAGCTAACATTTGCTTGGATACTTTCTTCTAACAAAGCTCAAATAGGCAGAAGTATCTATCTAGCAATTCCACTGTTCCTACAATACAATTTTTATCTGTTACTGATATATATTTTTTGATACTATATGTCTATAAGAAATTCTTTGAGACAAATACTGTAGTTTAGCAGACTTTCAACAATATATCTGCTTTAAATATGATACAGATTATGATTTTAAAATATTTGTTTTCCTTTCAAATTTCAGTGCTTTAGAAAAGGTTGGCAACAGTCTGAACCCCATTGATCGTGTGACCAACAGTTTTAACTTAAGCCTTGACCCTGGTATCGATAAGACTCCTCTATATTCACAGCTGTTATATACTCATAAATGGATAACCAAGGTCAGATGATTCTCTTTTATTTTAAAATGTGTAAAAAACATGTAATCAACAATGCTCCAGCGTAGTTATATCGCATTAAGCTCTAGTTATTTAAATATTAAAGAAAAAATTCTTTGCTTTTTAAGGTGAAAAAATATCTTTAACATGCAAAATTTTTCAAAGATCCAATATCATACAAAACTTTTCAAAGACGCAATATCAAAACCTTTGTTTTACTTCTTGGAAAACATTAAAATAAGGTTGATCAACATTGACTGGCAATCACCAAAATAGTTTTTTTTGCTTACATCTTAATCTCAGGCAGTGAAGATGAATATAAAACAACAGAAATGATAGAGCTAAACAACATCAAAGAATATGGATACTGAGGGTGGAAAGAGCTAGAAGTTAAACTCTAAACATATATTTGTGCTGGAGACTGGCACAATTTCTTTGTCAATTTGATGCAGGCATGGCCTTGTAGTTGAGAATTTTGCTTCACAACCACTTGGCTTCAAGTTGTAATACAAAACCTTCACACTTTGGAAAAGTATTTTCTATGTCCTTGAGTTGATTCAAGTCTTGTAAGTGAAATTAAATAGATGAAGAAAAAAGTGCCCTTTCTTTTCTGACTAAGCAGTAAATAATAATAATCTATACTATAATGGAGAAAGCTGCTTATTAATTAGGTATGTAACAATTACTAAAAGTACTAAAATTACTCTCTGGAAAATTTTATGAATTCCTTTGTTATCGATAAAAAGGTACTTTCAAAGTGTCTGTTATTATTTACTATCACAAATTTAAATATTTGTTGCCCAGTTTTATGTTCACTGCAGAGTAGGTTTTAACATTTGATAAACAATATCAATTTATTCTGGGAAAATTTTTCGTATTCATTTGCAACAAAATCTCTCACTTTCTCTCCTGCCTCTGACTGTTTTCATTAATAATAATCTACTTGATACATATTCATTGCAATTTTTTCATTTCAAGTTTTATTTCAGATGAGGAAATCAGGTATTTTGTTCACTTAAATTTGCTGTGTAAATGCCCTCAGTTTATTGTTTATACATACTGAAAATAAATTATATAGGACAACTTATTAAAACTTACTGAAGTTTCGAACTCATGTGACTTATTTCCTTTCCGTCTTTATCTAAGAATTAGCAAATGAATTTGTGGCTATGGCTATTTAATACACTATAGGTATTAAAATATCTCTATGTGATCGCTGCTATTTTTTGGCACATTAAACGTAGTTGACCTGCTTTGATGTTTGTTTAAAAAAAGAGAGATTATGACTGATAAAATAATGAAAGCAATATTTACTAAGCAAGTGAGCACTATAATACAAGAAAATAATTAGACTTAAAATATCATAAAATATTTAGAATTGGGAATAAAATGTGGAAATATCGAGTGGCTAACAGAAAACCGCCTGGAGGGAAGTCTTTCTTTCAGTAATAATAATAATTAGAAAATCAGATGATATTTCATATATTATCAACATTCACTTGTTGAACGCTTTGATAGTTTAGCAGTCTATGACAAGTAAATTTGCACAACATAATTTGGTTATAGAAAATAAGTTTGGTATCTACTTATTCTCCATTAAGTAAATAAATTAACTGACATGCAAGTCTCATGTCAAGAAACAATTGACTCTAATTTTCTAAACACTAAAATGAATAAAGAGTATTAAAGAACAATAATCATATTAATTTGAAGGAATAAAAGTAAAAGAAACATCTGCTATAAATGGCTAATATATGATGATATAAACCTCTGGCTATCCTCGGATGTTAAATGCTAAAAAGATTTGTTATTCATCTTCAGACTCTTGAGCTCTCCAACCAAGCTTTCTCCATCTTGAATCAAAGCCCACTTCACCGATCCGTGTATGCTAGTGCTAGCTCTAAACGATTGCGCCGTCAGTCTCCAATTAGTCATTCTGTTTCAACAAAGTAAGTGGATTTTTTTTGTATCATGGAATATATGTATCAGTATATTATAACTGAATAGTTTTAGTAGTAGTAGTAATGTGATCATTTTCCAAAACTGAAGATGCTACACAAAAATTGATATAATTCCAATTGCTAATGACCACAACTTGAAGATTGGCTATATATATATATATATATATATTTAGGTGTTCACATTGATATGTAATTATTGAAGACATTGTCATGAAACCTTTAATCAAATAGAGGATCCAGATCTATCATTTCCAATCTTCTGTGTAAATATGTTTGGTATTGGGGAATCTTACCCTACTTGGAAACTGGTGAGGGTTGGCAACAAGAGCAGCCAGCTGTAGAATTTTCACTCATTAAATTTGGTCCAACCCGTTACAAGCATGGAAAAGTGGATGTTAAATAATGATGATGTGTATCATCCCATATATATTTATATATATATATATATATAGCTAATAGTAAGGGATTATCAATACCTATAACGGCACTGGAAATAGCTGTAAACCAAATTTGCTCCAATAAATGAAAAATATGTAATGACCATTATTTTTAACTTGTTTTATATATATATATATATATATATGTATATATATATTATTTTGCTTAAAAGAGTTCCAGCACTGTCTGTTTTTTATGTTTTATTTGTATTCCTGCAGAGCTAATGTGGGGTATAGAATATGGAATATATAATATGATATACAATATAAAATAAAATAAAATAAAAATGGATGGCACCATGAAAGAAAGTATTGAATGTAGATGAAATATTGAGTGTTCAATATAAAGGATCATTGTATATTGTATATCAT
>NC_068983.1:100164021-100178720 GCF_001194135.2 Octopus bimaculoides
TGCGGGTGGCACATAAAAGACACTATTTCGAGTGTGGCCGTTTTCGTGCGGGTGACACGTAAAAGCACCCACTACACTCTCTGAGTGGTTGGCGTTAGGAAGGGCATCCAGCTGTAGAAACTCTGCCAAATCAGACTGGAGCCTGGTGTTGCCATCCGGTTTCACCAGTCCTCAGTCAAATCGTCCAACCCATGCTAGCATGGAAAGCGGACGTTAAACGATGATGATGATATATATACACACACACACACACACAGACAGACAGATGCATGCATACATACTTTACTTGAACAAAACTCAGAGGATTTGTTCTATATATTCGTAAATACTTCTAAGAAATATATATGGTAACTTCACACAGCCAGTCATATTTAACTACATTTAGCTCAGATTTTGAAATAATAGATATGTATAATTTTTTAAGTAATGCAAATAATTATGTAGTTGTTTTATATCTCTGTTCTCAAGTCAGAGTTACTAGTCATGTCTTCTCTCTTTTCCAGTGCTCTTGATGTCTGTTTAACAAACTGGGATCGATCTTTTCCAGATATGTCTTTTTCTATTCTACGTCCTTTAGGCAACTGTGGAGTGGTTCAGGTAAGTGTTATCAATTATTACAACTGTAATCAGTTGTTCTGTATAATTTTACTTTCTTTTGTTTTATCTTTCAGAGAGATTATTTGTCATTTCTTCAATCATATCAAATAATTATCTTTCACAATGCAGTCATATTCATTTTTCTTTTTTCTACTGATACATTCCTTTAAATTTTTAGAATCATTTTTTAATGTTTTTATTTATTTTAGCTTTTCTCTCTAAATTCTGTTTTGGAAATATGTCACCATTTAAGCCTTTTAAGCATCTATGTTTGTTGTGAAACATGTGAGATGGATAGGCACTGTACTGTAGAATTATATGTTACTTTATCTATAAGAGCATCACTCTTCCCTCCTAACAGCTCCCTGACAGATTGCTGCCACTGGCCAGACAGTGTGCATATCTCCATGTGCTGTCACCTTCATCTATCTGCATGACTTTGTTGTATTAGCAACATCAACACAACTCATTGCTTACATTCCACCCTACTCATGATGAGTTGGCCACAGGGATACAAGTAGCCATTGATGGTTCCTGATGACTAAGAGCAATACATCATTCTCTTCTCCCAGCAACTCCCCAACAGATCATCACTGGCTCAATGGTGTGCATATGTCTGTGTGTTATTACCATCATTGACCCATACAACTTTATAACAATACTTCTGTAGTTCAATTTAAATACCTTTAAGTCTACTTTAGAGACTCTTTATTATTATCTCTGATTACATGTTATACTTCCTTCTAGTTTCTTATTTCATATAAATCCAAATCGAGCATAGTCATTTACAATCATCCTGAGTCAAATTCATGTTGCAAATTTGACACTATACTCAACCTATGTCTCTCAGCTGCTGCAATCTATTATCTGTTTCATTGGACCATCATATACCATGCTTTCAATGCCACGCATATATATATATAAGCTTATCAATAGAGACAATAGTTTCTTTTCTCTTGTCACTCTATAGTCTGGTTGGTAAATTTTCATTAGTGCTTTCAGCATTAATTAGTCACTTAAGTAACAGAACCTCTCTACTACCTACACTGAATCATCTTAGTAGATTATAGACTTTAGTCTGTATCTGCTCCCATTGGTGGGCACTAGTACAATACTAGCAAGTGTAAAATGTTGATTTATTAGTCAATCTCCGTATCTCTGTAGCCATCAAATGTACTACCTAGACTATAAAATATCTCAGTAATTATGTACACTTCCATATGCAAACAACCCAGACTTTGTTGAAGGCACTGTTATTGTTTCCTTGGACACTTTGTTACTTTTTCTCTTCATTCTGAATTCCAAAATTTATTACATATTTTGATTTATTAGTCATGTTTTAATTGATGATATTGAACAGATTGGTCATTACTCTATAAGCTGGGATTTACTGATTTCATAGATGCAATTTATTATACTATTTGTAATTACTAAGACCTTTATTTTCACAATAAAAAGAAATAAACAGGATTCTATTGCTAGCTCTGTTATTGAAACTTAGGTTTACAACTAGAAGTTTATTAATTAAATGAGTTAACAAAATAAAGAATACGATAACTTGTTAGGATTTGAACTGAGGAAGTACAGCCAGTAAAATCAGCACTCAAATTCCTCAGCCTTTTTCCTGTTGAACATTTTTATTATTTTTATAGAGGAAAAATGAACTCAACACACTGTCTTTATATTTCTGTAGGTGACTGTTGGCCGTGCTATGAATGTTCTGGTCATTCTTAGGGGTTTGATTATTGAATGGGTTCGAGTTAAAGGTTTCACAGAAGACTTTTTTACAGATGATGGAAAAGTAAGTGATCCCTTTCAAAAAGCAACAGTTACCATTTACTCAGTTGAGAACTTTCACGAATTAATGATGCATTTCTTCTTAATTTAACTAATATTTATTCTTTGTTTCAGATAAATGTATGGTCCAAGTCAAAATATCAAGTATTTCAAATGGCAAGTTACTATAATTTTATTTTTCTTGTTGGCAATCTAACAAGTCAAGCTGGTTAATTAGCAAAAACAGCAGATTACCAGACCTTTTTATACCCAACATTAACCACTTTCATTGATTGAAAAAAGAAAGTATTTTGTCTAAGAAAAAATAAGCAATCTATACTTGACTCCATTACTTTCTAGTAATCACAAAACTAAATTATTTTAACATTGTCTTCCCAATTTTTTTACTTTATCATCAGGCTAGTTTTATTGTTTCTGAAGATTTCCTTGCTATAACTTTATCTGATGTAACTGCATACATTTAATTTCTGCAGGTTACAGACCATGCAAGTGCTGCCATGCTGCATTTCTACTCTCCAGTTATTCCAGATGTTGCTGTTAAGTCATTCTTAGTAAGTAATGTATTATAGCTAAATCTTTCCGCTGTTCATTTGTGTTGTTCAAAAGACACAATCTTTTATGTAATTGATTTTTACAGCGTCATTATATCTGATTAATAGTAGTTAAGTACATTCCCAAATACATTTTTAATATTTTTCTAATTTTATTGAGTAGACATTGTGTCTTTTCTCTATGTAATGTTTCTCCTCAACTCCCTATTACAAGCAAATAGCTATGGTTATTTTTATTGTCTAGTTTTAATTTTGAAAAACTGAAATTTTCATCATTTAACCCTCTTAAATTCAGAAATATGAACATTGGATAGTAACAAGAGTCTCTGTTAATGCTTAGAAATGTGGAATTGCATTTTAAAACGTAGATAATTTCTGTTACAAAAATGGTTATAAAAAGAAATATTTCAATTCAGAAAAGACCTCTTTATCCAAGAATAGGGCAATGAAAGACAGAATCAGTAGCATGCCAGACAAATTGTGTTGTAGTATTAACAATATACATCGTTTTTACTTATTAACTATTAAGCCTCGTCAACTTGCCTTTCATCCTGTACCATAAATACAATTCAGTGACAGTTAAATTTATATTTCAGTTTTTAGGAGGCAATAAAATAATTATTAGTCAACTACTGTGCCTGTCTCTCAAAATTATTCTTATCAACATTTAGTAAAGAATATCTTCTTTTTTTATGTGACATAAAACTGTGTAAACTTTCTTTTACAGATTTCCAAGGTGTGTGCCCAATTCCTTCTATTCTGTTTTTAAATATTCTTATTGTTCTTAATTTTTATCTTTTCCAGACCTGGCTGCAAAAATATAGTACATTATTCTCTGCTTCTTGCCATAAATGCAACCGTTATTTACAGAGCGGGCTTCCACCCACATGGCGAGACTTCCGGACAGGAGAGCCCTATCATGAAGTCTGTCGAGGTTAAGAAAAGGACTTAGCTCCATTTAGAATCAACTTGCTGTCCTTTAATTAGCAAATTTTCAACCATGAAAGAAATTCGAGAAACGGCAATTAAATAACATTGCTGTTTAAATTGATTTGGAGAACTTGCATGGTTTTATTTATTCCAAACTTCACAGTTACAGTCAGCAGTGTTTTCCAATGGAATTGGACAATATGTGTTTAAGTTGTATGATGTATCCCATTCTTTAAGACATAAATCTCATATACATGTGTAAAGAAAATAATAAAAAGATCTGGTTTTACTAAGCATTCTCTATTTCAGGTAAAATGTTTGTTGACACAATTTAACTCACTTGTTAAACTAGGGTGTTAATCTCTTTGCTCTGATGCAGTCATATAGCAACAATATGTTGTCTGTGAATTGAATAAAAAAAAACAGACTAAATCTTAGTAAAATGTTTTTAATTTAATTTACCAACTTTTCAGAGAATCTGAATCACCCATCAGCTGTATTCTTAAGGAGTTGATACTGGAAACATGTTTGCTTGCTTGATGGGGCTGGGGTCATGCCAGGTTAATGGTCCCAGAGACATCATCATGTGTAGAACCGACCTGGTCCACCAGTGGTCCTTTGCCAGCCTCTTTGCATCCTCCAAAAATATAAGACTGACTGACACCCATCACTTATGAATGGGTGTCTTATTTGGATAAGACCATCATTGCAATTTTTTATTTTGTCTTTTGCATCCATGTTCCGATGCTTGTATAGATAGGATGGTGGTTTTGCTGGAGCAATTATTTTCACAACTGGGTTTCCTTACTGCCAACCATGAATTAAGAGTGGAGTTTGGGCAAACTGGAACAAGTAGAGTTATAAAACAGTAACGGTGGAAAGATTCGAACTTCTGACTCTGTAGTCAGTTGTCCTGTCTGTTAACCTTCCAGTCATTTAATTTATATAAAATTTGTTGTTTCTTTAATTTGAAAATTTACTATTTATAATGGCACTATTATTTTCATTTCTTTATTTATAAAAAAAGTATGTATAAGCATGAATGTGTGTTTTTACTGATATTTTATTAAAAATATCACTTTTACTTTCTCTTCCATATCAGCAGGAGTTCTCAACATTATCAGATTTAACGTAAACCTATTGCTGACACCTCCAATGCATATCACCTTTTAGTTCAGAGTGGCTGGGCACTGGTCAGCTGCTAGTGGCACTTAGCCACTTTCCCAAACAACATTCTTGTAAATTAATGTTATAGATACAATGCTCACTCTTCCACATAGTATTTCACTTAGAAATTTTCCTTGTCGGGACAAATAGACTTTTTATTGCCAATAGTGTTATTTATCTGAATACTAATTTAAAATTCTAGTTCTTTACCTGTTGCACCATTTGTATACTTATTTGCAATAAATATGGTTTTGATTTCCTATTTATTCTCACATGTACTGAGCAAAATCAATGTCAAAGGGTAGTGGGGGGTTTTAAGTACCCTGCTACTTAAGGTTACTTTAATCGTTAAGAAATAAGTTGTATATTTTAATATTTTTCTCAATTGACACATAAGACATTTAGTACACTTGTGGAGTGGTTGGCATTAGGAAAGGCATCCAGCCATAGAAACCAAGCCTAAACAGACTGAAGCCTGGTACAGCTCTCTGACTTACCAGTTCTAGTCTAACCTATATTGGCATGGAAAACATGGTAAATGATGATTATGATTGATTTTTAAGAGAATCTTTAAAATTGGATATTCATTTACTACAACACACACGAAAGCAAAAAGATTAATATGTGTATCATAATACTTAACACATGGCACATTGAAGATGTGAACAAATATTTTTTTTTCCAAGAGGTAGGGGGAACATCAGTGAAGTTGCTATATCCTTACTATAAAGTGGTAGTTTATGAATCAGAGCAATTTTGGTTGTGAAATACCAATCATATAAGCCAAGGGTCTCCAAAGAGGTCGATGGGACTATTCAAGGGGTCGATAAATGCACATCTACTTAAATATTTCAGATGTGTATTTGGTGTGCAAGATTCTTGATGTGAATACATGTGTTGAAAGAAATACTATTAAACCTTGGGAGAGGCATTATGCTGGTAATAAACACATGCACTGGTTCGGTCCTTTATTTATTTATAAACAGTATTTACTTTTTCTTTTTGTTAAATCATTTCATTGCACTCTTGCAATCTTTTCAGTAACCCGTCTCTCCACTTCCATTTATAAATGGAAGTGCAATGAAATGATTTAACAAAAAGAAAAACTAAATACTGTTTATAAATAAATAAAGGACTGAACCAGTGCATGTGTTTATTACCAGCATAATGCCTCTCCCAAGGTTTAATAGTACTTAAATATTATTTCTTGTATATGCCTGGAGGTCGATGATGGGTCAAGGATTCCATGAAGGGGTTGATGGTCTAAAACGTTTGGGGACACTAGATATAAGCATTTCAATCTTGATGTTTCAGCATAGACATTTACTTCCTAAAACTATCTTTGGAATCTCTCCTGCAGGAGTTGACTCCAAAGGGTTCAAGAGGAACATTAATCTCATTTGTCAAGAAGGGCCTGCAAAGGTTATAGCCACTACCCCTTTCTCCAGACCCAGCAAGTTAAAAGAAATCTTTCCTTATTACTGCAGACTGTGCAAGTGGCTCAGAGGGGCCTAGCTTGTAGCATAAGTGTTGTGCTGGTTCTGCTTCAATATTATGTTAAAGGTGCAAGTGTCCCGAATAATCTGCCATCTGTTACTATGCTTCAAGGAGTAGACAGTTTGTTTAACGAAGTAATTAAAGCATCCAGGTTGAAATCAATGAGAGAGTGTGCGTGTGTTGACTATAAATCTAATCCTCATGTTTCTTAGTTGTTGTGTCTAAACTATTCTGTTTCCACCAACATTTTCTACTGTTAACCAAATGTAGCTATGGTTAAACTCTTCCAGGAAATGTTAACAAATACATTCTATTGTTGAGGGACTTTTTTTTTTTTTTGTGAAATAAACTTTCTGATTAAGACATTTTTTAACATTCATGGAAAGCAGACGTTAAACGATGATGATACATATATAAGAAATTTCAGCCTTACTATATATAAACATTAGTCTGGAATTCCTAACAGATTTTCACCAAATTCAATAAACCTTGAAGATCATCATGCACAAACCTGATTTTCTTTCTTTCTTTATTCATCCCTTCTACACCAGCAATTTTTACAAGCTACTCATGTTGATGTATTATATTTATATAATTTGTTTTGTCTTGTTATGTCAGCAAAATTTTAGTTACATCTTATGATTGTATGTGGGATGTTGGTGACTAAATTATATCTGAAAGAAAACCATCTATTGATTGGCAGTAACTCACTGCTTGACTGAGCCATTATAAAAATATGAAAAATATTCTTTTGTACTCTAGGCACAAGGCCCGAAATTTGGGGAGGGAGCAATCGACCCAAGTATGCAACTATTAACTTGATATCACATTGGGTGACTAAAGTTGGTTTAGTGGTTTCTAATGAGTCAATATGCAATTCTGATGGAGACAGTGACAAAGAAGCATCAGTACAACTCAGATGGTGCAAATACCACTTTGTTCAAAAGTACTGGTTTATCACTTTTTTTTGCCAATTAACACCAGCAATATATATTTATAAATACATACATACACATGTAAGTATAAACCTACACACATGCAACAGTCATCCACAGAATTTCCTTTCACAAGGCATTGATCAATCTAATACTATGACAGATAATACTTGCCTAAGGCACCCTGCAGTGAGATCAAACCCAGAACCACGTGATTGTAAACCAAATGACTACACAATCATGCTTGAAACCTTTACAGTAATTTCAGTCAAGTCTTCCAATCTAATAACACCCATGAACATTGTCTTTCTTCACATTAACAAAAATGCCCTGAAGTTGATGATAAACAAGAGGCAAGGAAAACATGCTAAATAGATTTTGAAAACCACCTTTATACATCATTTTAATTTCCTTTTTAATTTTGACAACTGTTGTTTAAAAGTATCATTTTTCAGTTTTTTTGAGTGTATAGAAAGAAATTGTACATGACTAATCTGACTATACACACAACGCTGCAATATATATAATATATACATCAATACTGCAATATTTCTAATTCACGAATCAGAAATACAAACCAGTTGAGCATTCTGTAATTAATGAAGGACATTACATGTTTAAATAAGCACACTGTAAACATATAATAGTAACTAAGTCCCAGCAGTTAGTCTGATAAGTAGCAATTTACTACCATTAGATATAGATTCGTATATGGAGAATCAGAAGTTGGTACTTACAAATTTATGATTGGAAGGACCAATAGATAGCCAAGTTGTTGATAGCCCACTGTTGTTAGATGTCATATTTTAGAAAACTCCTGTTCATAAGGGATTAAATGTAGAGGCTATCAAAACAATTGCTGATTAAACATGTGTTTACAAACATCCACTTGCATTTATATAATGAATATAAACACGAACAACCTCATGTGTCCTCCATCAATATACTTTTATATTGTCATCTCTCATAAAAAGGTCCTTTGTCAAACTACAGAAAGTAAACATATTATGGTTGTATATGTATGGTAGAGTTTGGGTAAAGTCCGATTGTTGTCCACTTTACCATTTTCACAAACTTTTCCTTCACTGGGAAGATGAGTGAAACCTACTTCTCCTGTTCCAAAAAATCCAACCAGAGGAGTTTTAGGGAAAAACTGTCGAAAAACAGCTGACTCAACGTTAGAAACACCATAGTGATGGAATCCACGGCCAATACAAGTGAACATGAAAGCAAAGCTTTGTTCCTCGGGAAGTTTGCAGTTTTTCAACTTACGCATGTTGGCTTCAACTTCTTCTTTACTGTTGATGTGTTCCTCTATGAGAACAGATGCAACTCGCAGACGAGCACCACTGAATGCAATGCAGAGCAGAGAGGGATCAGACTGACTACAATTAAAAAAGAAAAACAAATTTAATTCAGAATACTTGTCAACAAGTTATATTAATCATCCAGCATTGATGTGTTCTTTAAAACAAGATATATTGAAATATATATATAGGATGTAGCCAAGATAGTCTAAAACTAAAGGAATCAGATCAATTTTCACAAGAGTTTTGTTGAATTTGCTCTAATTACATGAGAAATAGTGTGAATTCTTTCAAACCTTAAAGCCCAATTTTTGTTTCATTAAATAATTATATTCATCAAAGGAACCTTAATATGGTTGCTTGACCTGCAAGAAATAATAGCCATATCTCTATGAAATCACACACAAGTATCTTATATGAGGAAAGAATACAGCAGATTATGTAACCCTACATATTCCTAAAAAGACAGGCTGGTCATATCTGAAATGCCTTTGGTCATAGGTCTGCTAAATCAGGATTGATTTGGAATTAAATAACTCATTTTCTCCCTTGATTTGAAGGTATAACCATGTTGGTTCGGCAATTCAGACCATTTTCCTGCTTCCATAAAATAATCTAAATGTTGGATGATGAAAATGGTAAAGTAGTTTATACTGCATAATTGAATAACTTTCATTTTACAGTTGTGCTAATTTGGCAATCAGCATATGCTCATATCATTTTATAAATTAGTGGAAATACAGTTTGCGGTTCACCTTTTAAAATTTGAAGGTTTCTTTCAAAATATAGGTCCATCAAAAGTTCCAAACAACTTTGCTCTAAAACAAACTGTACCATCAACATGAGAATGTTTTGGAGAATTAACTAGGCACAATACTGAGGAAAAATGATTCAGAACACTTCATTTAAAAATAATGATAGAAACCTCCTCAGTATAAAAAAAAAATCAATGTCTGTTTGCCCCTCAGAGAATGAATGAGCTTCTAACTGGCTGTTTGGCATGCAATAAAATATCTCAGATCACACCCAATTATATTGAAAAATGCTGTCCTGACTACACTAAGCCACAATGAAAAAGGATGGAATGGTTATGGCTGGACTACCTTTGAGCATGGGTTTGCTAGATTGTATCCTCTACAAGAACTTGCACTGCTTCTTCCTCCCCATAGTTCAATCTCCTTGTCCTCTAGCATGAAGCTGAGCCCCACCCCAGGGTTTGTAGTTCTGCAAAATGCATGGCTGGTGCCAGGAATGGCATCCAGCTGTAGAAACCATGTCTAAACTGACACTGAAATATAATGCAGTCTTTGGACACATTGGACCCTGTCAAAGCATCCAACCCATGCCAGCATGGAACACAGACATTAAATGATGATAGTGAGGGCTGACCTCAGACTAAACAAAACTATATTCTACATGTATTTTCACAATACACTAAATTCAATTTCACACATATATATATAGAGTGGTATTTCTTCAACATGTGGAACAATAACATGGTTGCACAATCTCAAAGACTAATGAACAATTTGAATTTCATTACTTATTTTTCAAGTGCACTGCATTATGTTTGTTGCCTCTATTTTATTGAAGTAAAATTTCTTTAAAACAATTTATATCTTGAAATGAGTGAAACCAGAAAAAGAAAAAACAGTTAAACACACCAGTATAAAAACAAAGAGTTGAAAACAATAATTTCATACATGAAATGAAATAATTACATGGTTTGATGAATAACATATCACTAATATCCTGCAATACAATTAATTGCCTATATATCCTTCCCAATAAAATATAGGTCCTATGTCTAAACAAAAGAAATCTATAAGAACATGAGATGAATATTAGGTGAAATTATTTGCAGGTATTTTAGATACGCTAGAAATTTGATTTTTGTAATCATTCTAAATTTGATATGATCCACAAATAATAAGGTAGCAGTGAAAATAGTTTGTAGAAAATCAGAAAGAGATTTAGCTTCTTGAGAGTGCAACTAAAGAATTATTAAATAATAGCTGGATATCCTCCCTAAAATTTTGTATACAAAATCACTTGAAACCTCTTGATACCAAACCAACTGAGATAGTTCTATGATAAAAACTTCCTATTTTAAAGTTATCTAAATTAAATCTTGCATAGAATTTTCATATTAATTTATATTCCAAAGTTGAGTTTAATAAATTCTACTAAATTTTACTAAATTCTTCATCATTGTCAAAATTAATTCAAACAAAAACAGTATATTTCAATGAAAATATGTTAATAAAAGGGTTAAACATAAATGAATTAGGAATAAAAAATATATATCACTCACCCTCCAGAATCATTTAAACATTTCTGAGGACAAATCAGATTATCAACAAATCCTCCAACAAGAACAGATTCAGGGAAGTATTGCATTAATGTGTAGCCTATATCTGGTGGACAGAGGGGTTCATTGCAAAAATACAGAATAGCTTTTACATCTTCAGGAATGTGATTAGTTCCTGGTCCTAAAATATCATCTTTCTGTGTGGTATATGTGTGGATGTCAATAGTAAAACTGTGAATTTGTAAATTTTCCAGTTTAGGAATAAGTAGGAAAGACAAGGATTTTTTATTTTCAATCTCAAATGACTTGTTGGCTTCAGAATTTGTTCCTGTGTAAGACAAAAGACAACAGAAGAAATTTGATAGCAACAAATGAATTTTTAAAAATTAAAAAACAAAAAACAAGTCATGAAAGCATTAAACCCTTTCACTGCAAAATTAAATTTCATGGTTATTCCAGTAATGATGTTAACTATCTACCAAAAAATAGAATTAGTATTTTCTGCAAGTCATGTTACCTCGATAAACTTTACATATCTCAACAAAATTTCAAATATGACATTCCACAATAAAAGATTGGTATACAAAACTGCTTTCTGCAATTAAGGGTAATGAAATTTTGAGTGGATAGATCTGATTTCATTTATATTATTTACAATTGACAGATATTTGTCCTCATCTTATTTGTTGTAAACACATTTCAGCTGATATACCCTCCAGCTGTCATCAGGTGTCTTGGGGAAATTTCGAACCTGGGTTCTCATTCCTAAGGTATTTTTCGATGTTATTATTATTATTATTCAGGTAACTGCTTGGAATCGAACTCGGTTAATAGCCCGCACTCTTAACCACTACGCCATATGCCCGTGGGCAATTATGGAGTGAATTTTAGGGCTTATAAATCTAATATTTTCGTATCCTTCCTTAATACCGGTTCCCATATGCTGTTCATATCTGCACTCAGTCTGCTTAAGAGGTTGTTGTGTCCAAGCATATTGCTGCTTCTTTTAGTTTTCGTATTTTCCAGTGGTGTTCTCTGTTTATTATTTTAACTTCATCCCACAGAGGGAGGTGATTTCCATTTTTCCATACATGATCAGCTATACCCGATTTATCAGTATCTCTCCGTATCACAGCTTTGCAATATTCTTCTACCCTTATTTTGAGGGGGCGGCATGTTTCGCCTTTGTATAACCTACCACAGCTGCATGGGATGGAGTACACACAGTTCTTAGTCATATTCTCTTCTATTGGTGGTTTTACTCGAAGGAGATATTTGCGAAGTGTTGTATTACTTTTGAATACTGTCCTGATGTCATATGGGCCGCATATCTTTTGTATCTTTTCGGAGAGGCCTTTCACATAGGGTAGACAGACTGTGGACAGTTCATCGGTTTCGTCCTCTCTTTTCTTCATAACTGGAGTGGAGAGTATGTTTTTGAATTATGAAGAAAAGAGAGGATGAAACCAATAAACTATCCACAGTCTATCTACCCTATGTGAAAGGCCTCTCTGAAAAGATACAAAAGATATGCGGCCCATATGACATCAGGACAGTATTCAAGAGTAATACAACACTTCGCAAATATCTCCTTCGAGTAAAACCACCAACAGAAGAGAATATGACTAAGAAATACGTGTACTCCATCCCATGCAGCTGTGGTAGGTTTTACAAAGGCGAAACATGCCGCTCCTTCAAAATAAGGGTAGAAGAACATCGCAAAGCTGTGACAAGGGGAGATATTAATAAATCAGGTATAGCTGATCATGTATGGAAAAATGGAGACCACCTCCTCCTGTGGGATGAAGTTAAAATAATTAACAGAGAACACCACTGGGAAATACGAAAACTAAAAGAAGCAGCACAAATGCTAGGACAACAACCTCCTAAGCAGACCAAGTGCAGATATGAAAAGCATATGGGAACTGGTATTAAGGAAGGATAGGAGAATATTAGATTTATAAGCCCTAAAATTCACTCAATAATAATAACATTGAAAAATACCTTATGAGAACCCCGGTTCGAAATTTCCCCAAGATATACCCTGGAGGGTATATCAGCTGAAACTGAAACAAACAAGATGAGGACAAATATCCGTCAATTGTAAATAATGTACATAATTCCTCATCTCTTAAATATAGAACTGTAACATCTGATTTCTGCAGTAAAAGAGTTAATGAGCTAATTTACATAATAATTGCTTTACTCACCTACAACACCATCAGCAGATATAGCAAGGAAATTACAAAAACTGGGTAATAATTGCTTTAGAAAATTACCAATATCCAAACGCATACATTTAGCAGTTCTATGGAAGCGGGTCATGTGATTGCTTGGGATTTTGAGTGGCTCCTCAAATAAAGTTGATGAACAGAAGCCAATGAAGTTAACCGGTTCATGCCATATCTCCTGAAAGAAAGAAGAAAATGGTAAAAAAAAAACATTATTTATAGTATGTATGATCATAAAATTTACCAAGTGTTCTTCTATATCTATATACTAGCAGTAATACCCGTCGTTGATCAGGTAATTACTTTTACTCTTTCTTGGGAGCCACATTCAAAGTGTTATTATATATATATATAAATTTACTCCTCCTGTGTGTATTCTATAAGTAAAAAACATGTAATATTTGAAGTAGAAAAAGATCAATTTCATACACAAACTTCTGATTGTTTATTATATGACAATGATAAGTGAGATGTACGTGTTATTTTATACATCAATACAGTAATGGCAATTATATAATACACAAGGCTTTGGTTGGCACAGAGCTGTAATGAAAGAGAATTGCCCAACATGCCGCACAGTGGGACTGAACCCAAGGCGACATGGTTGGAAAGGAAGCTTCTCAACCACACGGCCACCCCTATAAAGGAGAGATACATTTTGGATAATATATTCCTTGATACAATATGCTTAATAAAAAGATGGGATGTTTACAGCAAGAAGACCTTTGATTTTAATATTTACTCGAGCAACACAACAACTACCAGTACTACACCATACAGAGTGTTCCAGAATTAACTATCTGTTTCAATGAAATTGAGCAAATTTTTTAAAAACTGACAGAATTTAATGTTTATCACCAAAACAAATAGATTCATGAATCTTACATCAAACTTTTAATGAAACTTTTCAGCATGTTTGTATCCCTGCATACTTCAAATCTCTTCTTAGTGTTGTGAAACACATTTTGGAGCATTTCAGGAGTTAGCTCCTGTACTGCTAACTGAATGTTCTTTAAGCTCAGCTAAATGATTCCTCCATCCTGGAGATGGAGGTAAAGAAAATGATTGCTGACAAATTGAAAAAAAGCTGTCATGGACAAATAAGAGGGGTCCAACAGGAATGAAAATAAAATTATAATCAAAATTCAAAATCTATACACTTTTAATACATATTGAACATGATAAACATAAATAAAAGTGAGTTTTTAAAAAAATGCATCCAATTTCACTCAAATCATCATTAATTCTAGGACACCCTGTATTTACTCGTCTGGCTAAATGGTGGGGGTGGGAGGGAGTAATTGTAGGTGGCAAGCATAGCTTCTGGAAGTGGTCACGCGGTCAAACTCAAATGGCTGTGAGTCACAATAGCAGTT
>NC_068983.1:100179797-100191041 GCF_001194135.2 Octopus bimaculoides
TATATATATATATATATATATATATATATATACACACACACACACACACACACGTACGTGCAGGCATTGCTGTGTGGTAAGAAGCTTGCTTTCCAACCACATGGTTCCAGGTTCAGTCCAACTGTGTCTTGTTAGAGCAAAGAATATGGCATTATTAGCTTTGGGATCTATTGGTTAAAGGTATTCCAGCCTTAACTACTGTCTTCTTAGGAGCAACTAGAATTACATTATTCCATGTATCATTCCACATTTTAAAACATTGAGATATGATTTGAAGATGATTTTTTTCGCAATTTCTAGCAGCTCAAGTGATCAAGCAAAGGTCTTTTTCATTGGTGTTTGGTTGTTTTGTGATAAAAGTAAGTGTTAATCAGATTGTGATTGGTTGACATAGGAAAACTATGAGAAACGGGATGCAAAGCTTTTCCTATGTCACTTGCACAATACAAAGACTTGTGTTATCTTCATTTCTTTGCAAACATTTTTTATAGTCTTTGTTTCTCAAGGAAGTGTTGAGTTTAAGTTAATCAATAATTATCATTTCTGCTAAATTATTATAACTGCTAAAAACTGCATATAAGTTCTCTAATTGTACAGTGTTCCCTTCTTTCTCTCTCTCTCTTTCTCTCCTGTCCACCAACATGTCTCTCTTCCTTCTCTGTCAACACATAAATGTCACTATGATTCTTCTATGAAGATTAGCAATATGACACACACTGTGGAGGTCGTTGGTGTTAAGGGTATCCTTCCATAACAACCATGCCAAAACAGATACTAAAGCCTGGTGCAGTGTTCTGCCAAGCTAGCTGCTGTCAAACCGTCCAACCCATGCCAGCATGGAAAACAGATGTTAAATGATGATGATGATAATGTGTGCATGCTTTCATCCTTTCTACCAGTGACAAAGACAGAAGGGATGAAAACTGATACCAGAATGTTGAAACTAGAAGGAGATGAAAAACAGCCATGATAAATACCAAGATGTAATGCTTGAGAAGACACATCCAACTTGTGCAAGCATGGAGAAACAGATATGATGATGTTCACTTAATTCATATTAATTCAAGTTCTTGAATAATTTTTATAAACTTTTACAAAAGAATATTCTCTCAAAACAAAACTGCTAGTATCAAGCTTTATATCAGGTCATTAAGAATGAAACATCTGGTTTTCTTATGCACCAAGTTTGACAGTCGTTAACTTTGTTTTATCCTGAAAATTCATCGCTTTTCAAAATGCAATTCATGGTGTCTGATTATATTGTGAGTTTTCTCTTGAAAATCAATTTTTGTGAACTCATGAATAGATCAAAATTTCGTGTTGTTTATAAATATGAGTTCCATCATGGAACCAATGCGTCCCAGACACCTTGAAGCATCAATGAGGTGTTTGGTGAAGATGTGGTGAATGAGCACACTGTACATCGATGGTTTGAGAAGTTCTGGTTCGGTGACTTTATTCTTGAAAATTAGCCCCGTGGTAGATCTGAGACCAAGGTCAATAATGATGTGCTGGAAACTGCAGTGGAAGCAGATACATCTCAAACTATGCGTGAATTAGCAGCAAGGTTTGATGTTTCGATTCCAACTGTATCGGGTCATCTGAAACAAATTGGCAAGGTAAAGAAGCTGGACAAGTGGGTACCACATGAACTGAATGAGGGTCAAATTTCACGTCGTCTTGAAACTTGCTGTTCTTTGCTGTCACAGCATAAAAGCAAACCATTTTTGCATTATATTGTTATGTGATGAAAAATAGATTCTTTTCAACAATAGCATACATTCTACACAGTGGCTGGATAGAGATGAAGTGCCAAAACACAATCCAAAAAAGAATATTCACCAAAAAAAAGCTAATGGTGTCTGTTTGGTGGTCCAGCGAGAGAGCTGGTAAGTCAATTACAGCAGATGTATACATCAACCATTTGTATAAAATGATAAGTGAACTTGAAATTAAACAACTAAGATTGGTCAATAGAGACAGGCCAATTCTTTTCCACATGTTGCACAAAGAACACTACTCAAGTTACAGGAACTGAACTTGAAAGTACTTTGTCATCCACCATGTTCACCAGACCTTGCACCAACTGATTATCATGCTTTCCAAGAATTAGACAACATTTTGCAAGGAAAAAACTTCAAATCTCAAGATGCAAAAACGGCCTTTCATGATTTTATCACCTCCTGTTCTCCAGAATTCTTCACTGCCAGCATAAGTAAGCTACCGATAAAATGGCAAAATTGTGTTGATAATTTAGGTGCATACGGCATTGCTTTTTGTTGAGATAAAGTAAAATGAACTTTCAATTCAAAATTGGACATTTCATTATTAATGACCTGATAGTTTTTATACTATTGTTTTATTTCATTAATGACAAACTATAACTCCTGTGTCTATTCAATGTCTAACTTTAAAAAAATTAAAAGGTCAAAACCTATAGAAGCTAAAGAATAGTTTCTGATTTAGTTACAAGGTCAACAATTTTGAGGGGATGGGGAGCAATCTATGGTATCATCCCTAGTACTGACTGGTACTTTATTTTTATCAACTCCCAGAGAGATGAAAAATTCCCTAGGATCAATAAATGGGGAGGTTTTATGGTTAGCTGCCCATTCCAAAGTGAATTACAGAATGTAGAGAAAAATTTTATTTATTTACCCTGTATAATAGTTTTTTGCCCTGTCGTTACTATCAACAGTTTTACACTTACTTGAAATAAGCTTTTGATTTCTGCTGCAAGCATATCATTGTTCTCATCTTCTTCACAGACATAAAAATTCCAGCTAAGCTTCTGGCGTTTTCTCTTTATCTGCTCAGCAACAAAATTCCAACTTTTGCAAACTCTGAAAATTTGAAACAAATACCAAAGGAAGATAGAATGTGTTCATAAAATTGATTTTATTATCCATCAATTAGATTCCTTATAATTGACGACTATATTAAACTGGGGCTCTAAAGAGAGAAGTAGCTGAGTAGTCTGGATAGAATTAAAATATAAACAGAAAGTTGTAATACAACTGACACATATATAAAAAGAACGAATGAGGGAGTCTCTATATGGTCAATGGACCTGCTAGAAACAGAAGCCACATCACTCTCATATCTAACAATCTAAAAAAAAGTACACTTTGCTCAGTGTAGTCTGGGTTACATTATTTACAAATGAAAAAAGGATGGTCAATAGTTTGAATGCCTTTTATTATTAGTGAAAGCAATGTGTATAACTGTTAACATGTTCAAGGCAGAGAGCAAAATATGTGATAGTGACTATGACTGTTCAAATTGTAGACTCTGACTTTAATTACATTCAAGGTTATGGTAACTAGTAATACTTGTAAACACAACAAATAACTAGCTGCTATTCAGTAAACCTTGTTATTGAATGATTTTAAAAGGAAATGTATAAATCAAGCTTATTGACTGAAAGTGGAATAATAATGGATGTTATGAATCTGAGAAGGATAAAGAAAAATGCACTGAATTCGGCCCTAGTGGACTTTAATAGGAAAACCAGTTTAGAGTGGTAGTATCAGTCAAGACAATGAAAACTAAACTGAATGATTTAACTTTTCTAGTTTGCTATTTAATTCTCAGAGTTACTTTAGCTTTCATTCGTTAAGGCTAATAAATCAAATTATCAATAATATGCACACAATGCTTCAATCAGCTCTATTCATTTTCAACAAAAATTGATGTCATGTCTAATTAAAATATATCAGTATCATATTTATTAAAACGATAATTTTTCAGGTTACTAACTCTTATAAATAATTCATTTCGAAACTTCAGACATTTTATGAATAATATGAATGTTAAATATCAACCAATGAGGAAAGCTTACAATACAGTATGAAATTGAACTTTCATTTAAACTGACAACAATGTTCACATTACCATCAAAAGATAACAATTAAGTAATGTGGTCAATGAAATTCAGTTCTCCATCCATATTTACATAGGTTCCATTCCTGAATTCACAGGTTACTGGTTGGCAGTAATAAGAGTATACAGTTATAAAAACAATTGCTGCAACAAAAGCTCATCTACAAATACAAGCATGGAAAAAAATAGATTTTAAATAATGTATCACAGAAATATAGGGTTATATCAAAATTATGCATACTAAAAAGAAAATTTACATTTCAAATATTTTAAACATAAAATTTAGGAATTAAACTGACATCTTTACAAGTATTTTTTCACCAACATGGATAGATTAAATTATCTATAGATTAAATTATCTATTTGCTGGTGTTGTGTACACAGTTTTATGTAGTAGGCCTTAACATACCTAAGAAAATAATATTTTTGATAAACTAACACACTGCAGTCCAGTGGCTATAGCATGATCTGCAATTCTAAAGATATTGATTAACAGCTTCTTGAACACCTGTAACTAAACAGTTCTGTTTGATAAAATGCAATCTTCACTAACAAAGTAGTTTGTTCAGCATGCAATATATCTATCTCCATTTTCCCTTCCCTTCCTTATAGATTCATGTGTAGGTCAAGAAAATTACTCTGACCCTTCCTACTGTTCTTTCTATTGGTTCACCTGAGAGTGAAGCAGCATTTGAGGCAGCTAAAGGTCCCTGTCATTTGTCATTGCCTCCATTGGGCCTCACGGAGGCAATGACAAATGACTGAGACCTTAGGCAATATGCTATGCTTGAGTAGAAGGCTCATCAAGTCAAGTGAAATTGCAGTCGTGGACGATACTGGTGTCACGCAACTGGCACTTGTGCCAGTGACAAGTAAAAGCACCCATTACACTCGAAGTGGTTGGCATTGGGAAGGACAACCAGCCATAGAATCCATGTCAAATCAGACCAGAGTCTGGTGCAGCCCTTCAGCTTACCAGTCCTGGTCAAACCGTCCAACCAATGCCAGCATGGGCAACGGACGTTAAATGATGATCTATATATATAAAGGTAAAGACTCCCTTCAGTCATGAATGACCATGGGATTGCACCTAGAAAGTTACCTCTGAAGTACAAGTTCAGACGACATTGTTTATGGAAGGCCAGCAGTCGCCCATGCATACCAGCTTCCCTTCTCCACGCCACTGATGTTACCTAAGCCAGAGGGAAATGCCGATACAGCTTGGCACTAGTGACGTCGCAACTCATTTCTACAGCTGAATGAACTGGAGCAACGTGAAATAAGGTGTCTTACGTCGAACTCACTACCTCATGATTGTGAGTCCGACGCTCTAACCACCGAGTTATGCACCTTATATATGTGTGTGTGTGTGTGTGTATCATCAGTAAATCATAAATCCGGAAACCCCATAGACCGGCCATATCTATCTTTCTATCGATAAATAGATAGATTTTGTACAGTAAGATTAATATTTGTCTCCTCTTTAACGTAATTGGTCTGAGAACAATGCCAATTCACTTTACACTGATCCACATTATTGGTTATCTTTGAAACGCTGACTCTGAGAAGTAAGCATCAACGTGACCCTTTGAACTGCTAAAAGTAATAGACAAATTTCCTCCTCTCAAATCACACATTATCATCTTTGAAAAGGAAGGATACAATAGACAGTGTAACCTTGGATGCATTATCCAAAACTAAGATGGGATAGTCACAGTTGGAATGGTTTGATCATAGGTATGCTCAATCAGAGTTAATAACTTTCCAGCTCTTCTATGTGATTACCTCTTGAGTCTCTATTATTATCAACTGCAAATGAATTTTTTTCTAAATATATTTTTATAAAGCTGAATATCTTTACGAAATTGACTAAATTTTGTCCGAGTAAATTTAAGTTATTTAAAAGAGAAAAATAATAGACAACTGTAAGTTTTGTTGTTGACAAGTTCGTTTTAGACCGACAAATGAAAGGCAAACTTACCGCGCCAAACATTATTACACTGGAGAAACAAACTGTAAACTAACTATATTGATTAACCTGTAACCATATTTTCGTGGAGGGTAAAACAACTCAATCATTTTACCGGGAAGGAAAATATATGAGCTTTAAATGCACACGCATGGAAGACACAGGAGCCAGATGATTTGTAATAAGAGGATAAAAATTCGTACTATATATACATAATCATTGGATACAGAAAGGATATGTTGAATATTTAATAATTACAAACCTTGCACATGAGTTAAGAGTTTTCGCTGGAAGGAAAGACAAGACTTTCTTAGTAATGAGAGGGATTTTAGTAAGCACAAAGCCCGCTGAACTACACGTTTTAGAGCAATCGACCATTTTGGAGCTCTTCAGTGGAGGAAAGAAAATAAGAATAAAGTCCGCGAAAGAAAATACCTGTACGACAGTCTTCTTGGTGAAAAGTTTTTAAATTAACACTATGTTTCGTAATTTGATTCGTTTCATCTCTCCGAAATATCAGTTACAGTAAATTACTATGGTTTTAAAACAAAGCCGGTCTCTATCGTTCGCACAAAACTTTGTCATTTGTTTTAAAACATCTGACTTGTTTATATTCTGTTTCCGCATTCACTGGGTCAAACAAAACGGTTATTGGTTGTTGTTTAACCCAGGCCAGCACTCTGATCAAGTAGACTTATGAGCAAAAGGCATTCTAGTCTGTGTCCTTCTCATATATTTTATCTTTCAGATTCAATGTATCTTGGATGATATTATCCAATGTGTTCTTGTTTAAAGACAATAGGGCGTGGTATGAAGATTTGGCTATTTCTAGTAAATGAGGAGTGCTCAGAAGAAATAAGAAATATGCACAAGTTTATTGAAACGTTTTCCGCTGTCTAAATTACAAATTATACTTAGAATGACTTGCTTAAGTACTTGATTAAACACAGATTATTAGTTCGAAGAGTTTCACTTCATTTTATTCATACGGGAAAATAAAATAAAATTTTTAGCATGTTATGGTACGAGATGTCAACAGTTTAAGACAAAAATGTGAATAGGTCAACTGGCAAAGTAGTTGTTTTAGCATTGTCAGGAAGATTTGTCCCTGTGTTATTGTTGTTGTTTAACCCCTGGTCTCAGCTGACCTACGATATAAGGAGTCCCAACCGCGATCATCGCATTTCTTTAGGGTCTAAACTCTGACTATCCCTCCATTGTCTCTCCATTTTCAAAGTGAAAAATGATTTAAGAATAATTTCCTGCTATATATATCAGGTCAAACAGCTTCGTAAAAACATATCTACAATCCACCAAAACACCATCTTACTCAATCTAGACTAAAATACAGATCATATACAAAAATAGCAGAAACATTAATAGTCTTCAATAGACCCAAACACTGTAGCCCACAATGGAATTACTACTATTGTGCTCTGACAGTTCCCATTTACTCAATTCTGCTGTGGCCACCACCAGAATTTACAGGTGAGCTAATGAGGGAGCATCTATATATTGGCTGGACTAGCTAGAAATAGCAGCCAAGTTTTCTTTAAAAAAATATTTTATTCACATTCACTTGCATAAATATATTACCTATTCATAATTTCACAATTTGCAAAAAGCTAAAAATACTGTATAATGCTCACTAAAAGTTACTGCAATGTTATTAAGTCAATTACTCTCAACTTCATTAAAACTAGGGATTTTAATATTGTCTTATGCTGAAGTGGTGAGTTGGCAGAATCAATAGCACACCTGGCAAAAAGCTAAGCAGCATTTCATTCGGTTTTTAGATTCTGTGTTCAAATTCTACTGAGGTCGACTTTGCCTTTCTTCTTTTGGGGGTCAACTTATCCCCTCCCTGAAATTCCTAGGTTTGTACCAAAATTTGAAACAAATATTAGATCATTCTCTAATGGTAAAAGAATCTATTGAATTATTCAAGAGTTCTGCTAAATTATTGATAACTGATAATCGATTATCCATTCATTGTTGTTTAACCCCCAGTGAACCCTAAAACTTATGATCAAAGCATTCAAACTAAGACTATATTATGTCCCCTTACTTTTTCGAGATGAGGTGTAATTTGAGATTTGACTGCTATTTCTAGCAGATCAAGTGACCTAGAGATTCTACTCTGTGCATACCAGCATATTATTACCCTGTGTTCTTCCTCTGTACTCCTATACTGTAATGTCTTCATATTTTCTGACCGAACCCACCTTAACCCATCAGCCTCTCTTTCTCTTTCACCTACTACTCTCATCTTTCTAAACAGTTAATAATTATTCCTCTCTAGAACTACTCTCACATAGAACTTTCCAACTATTATTCTGACAAGCATTTAACCCCCATCAGCCCTGAGCATAAGATAGCAAGTGTCTATACCCGATCCCCAGAACACATGAAAGCACACATTTCAAATAAAAAAAAATTGACTGTAAACTATAAAACAGAAACACTTAAGAATTGAGGATATTGTTTGAAATTGCCAACCTGTGAATTTAATACCAATATTGCATCACCTGTACCTACTGTCAGATAACTGAGAATCATGTCTATGTTTGAAGAACATCCTCATCAGTTTCCACTTGCTTGAGATCCTAAAATCAAGGTGCCACATAAAAAGCATTGGTGCAGGTACTGGTGCTATGTGGAAAGCACTCAGTACACTCTGCAGAGTGTTTGGCATTAGGAAGGGCATCAGCTGTAGAAACCAAGCCAAAACAGACTATGGAACCTGGTGCAGCCCAGTCCAACCCATGCCAGTATGGAAAACAGACATTGATGATGAGGAGGAGTTGTCTTTCATCCTCAGCTAAGTCATTCTCAAGACACATTTGATCAAATTCCCGTTGATCACCAGAATCTTCTAAAATTTGCAATTAAAAACAATATATACCTTTGTCTTTTCTCTGCAGAATTGTTCAGCTGTGGTGAGTAAACTGGAAGAAATACTCAAAACAACACCTAAAATAGTGATATCTGTCAGCAGACATTTGTAAACAGCCTAATTCTGCATGTCACCTATTTTTATTCTGACCAACTTAATTAGAGGCCAAATACAAGATCATACATTTTGGAAGAGAAAGTATAATCAAATAGATCAATCCCATTTTTGATTCATATGTCAACTTGAGCATGATTTGAACTCCATGTTAAGGTATTTAACTCCATGGTTTTAGCAATTCACTATCCTTTAAATAACAAATGATAAAAAACATTTTTTCCATCCAACACTTATCTATATTACATATCCATAACAAAGAGCCTGTATGTTGTCTATACTACAGGTAGATAAATATGAGATACAATTATTAGATCATAAATGAAGTCTGTAGATTTTACATATTTTATTAAAAATATACATTGGTATATCACACATCTTTAGTATTTCTAAAGCTTCCTATTCTTGCCAGTCTGGTGCAGCCCAATCAGGTAGAATAGTTCTGTATTCCCAGTCAGGACCCTGCACAAAAAAAAAAAAAAACGAAAAAATGAAGGAACACAATAATTCTCAAAATTACAAGAAAATAAAATGATTACAAATATTGGGTCATCCCATAAATAATGTGGTTTTTATAATTGCATGAACTAAAAGTTAGAGGAAGACAGGATAAACTACCTGCATCAACTTGCTATAAAAGCAGGTAATAATTTTACCTTGTCCTTACTCTTAGTGCAAGTTTTGAAGAGTGCAGTTCAATTTCAACAGTTATTTTTTCAAAGCTATAATGGAAGTGACAAAGGAGCATATTCAGTATATTTTGCTTTATGAGTTCAAAAGGCAACAATGCAATGGAAAGTGCAAGGAATATGGGGATATGGGGATCGGACAATAAGCGTAAGCCAGTGTCAATGGTGGTTCCAGAAATTCTGAGCTGGAAACTACAGCCTAGAAGACAATCCTTGTCCTAGAAGATCTGTAGAGCTCAACAAGAACATCCTGCAAACTCTGATGGAACAAAATCCCATTGTAACTGTTGAGAAACTAACATAGAAGCTTGGATTTGGTCATTCAACCATTCAATGCCTTCGGAAAAGTCAGCAAATTGGATCAATAGGTTTCTCACAAACTTTCCGAGTCTAATCACACACAGAGTGAATGTGTGCTCTTCTTTCCTGTCACATCTCACAAATGAACCTTTTCTGAAGTGAATGGTGATGAGAAATGGGTTCTCTATAAAAATGTCAAGTGCCAAAGACAATGGGTAGGGAAAGGAGAAACACCTGCACTCCAGGCCAAAGAATTTACCCACATAAGGTGTTGTTGTCTGTTTGGTGGGATATAAAAGATTTAGTCCACTTTGAACTTCTAAACCTAAACCAAATGATAACAAAGGAGATCTACTGTGAGCAGCTTGAGCGGCTTAAGTCAGCACTGGAAGAAAAACGAACAGCTTTGGTTTCAAGACAAAAGGTGTTCGTCCATCAGGATAATGCTCGGCTACATACAGCAAGGATGACATTCCAAGGGCTGGAACTGTTTGAATGGGAAACGATGCTCCACCCATCATATTCGCCAGACATTGCCCCATCTGATTATCATTTATACCATAGTCTTCAAAATCATTTGGATGGAAAAATATGAATTCTGTAGACAAGATCAGAACAGTATTGGAGGAGTATTTTTCATCATAGACAAGTGAATTTTGGAAGAGGGGCCTTGCAAGTCTACCAGATAGATGGAAGAACATTTTAAAAAATGAAGGCGAGTATATTTTAGACTAAAAAAGAACTTTGTTTATCTTAATTTTGAAAAATAAGAGAAGTATATCATTACCGCAATATTTATGAAATGACCTACTATATATATGTATATATTGGCAGAGATACTGCTCTGGGTGAAAATGGCATATATTTTTTTATTGTTTCGGTTATGTGACTACAGCAATACTGGAGCACCGATTTCAGTCGGGACATCAACCCCTGCATTTCTTCTTTCTAAGCCTAGTAGTTATACTATCAGTATGTTTTGCCAAATGGCTAGGTTACGGAAACGTAAATAAAGCAAGATCGGTTGTCAAGCGATGGTGAGAGTACACACACACACACACATTCATATAGTGGAGGGGCAATGGCCCAGTGATTAGGGCAGTGGATTCACAGTCATAGGATCACAGTTTTGGTTCCCAGACCAGGTGTTGTGAGTGTTTATTCAGTGAAAACACTTAAAGTTCCATGAGGGTTTGGCAGGGGGTGGTGGCAAACCCTGCTGTACTCTTTCACCACAACTTTCTGTTTCTGTTTCTGTTGTACCTGTTATTCAATTTAAAACCAAGTGGCCTAGCATATAAACAAATCTGAAAATTCAGAAAAAATTGTATTACCCGTGTATAAGGGATGACCATTAGGTGTATATATATGTGTATATATATATATATATATAT
>NC_068983.1:100191051-100191752 GCF_001194135.2 Octopus bimaculoides
GTAGTTGATAGTTTCTGCTATCTAGGTGACCAAGTTAGTAGTGGGGGAGGGTGCGCTGAAAGTGTAGCTGCTAGAATAAGAATAACTTGGGCCAAGTTTAGAGAGCTCTTACCTCTGCTGTTGATAAAGGGCCTCTCTCTCAGAGTAAAAGGCAGATTGTATGATGCATGTGTACAAACAGCCATGCTACATTGCAGTGAAACATGGGCCGTGACTGCTGAGAACATGCGTAAGCTCACAAGAAATAAAGCCAATATGCTCCGATGGATGTGTAATGTTAGTGTGCATACTCAACAGAGTGTAAGTACCTTGAGAGAAAAGTTGAACCTAAGAAGCATCAGTTGTGGTGTGCAAGAGAGACGATTGCGCTGGTATGGACATGTGGCGAGAATGGATGAGGATAGCTGTGTGAAAAAGTGCCACACCCTAGCAGTTGAGGGAACCTGTGGAAGAGGCAGGCCCAGGAAGACCTTGGATGATGTGGTGAAGCACGAACTCCGAACATTGGGCTTCACTAAGGCAATGACTAGTGACCGAAACCTTTGGAAATATGCTGTGCGTGAGAAGACCCAGCAAGCCAAGTGAGACCAAAATCCAAGACCTCTGCCAGGGATGTAGCCAGCCCACTTATGCATACCTTTCCTTCATTGGACACGAAACTCCGCTTGCGAAGACCTGTTGAGGCAAGTGAAATCAAAATC
>NC_068983.1:100192346-100218826 GCF_001194135.2 Octopus bimaculoides
ATATATATATATATATATAGGTATATATTTTAGGGAAGCTAGGAGCTAGGAGACAGGTTTACTTAGCCAGAGGGGAAGCAGATAAGAAAAAATTTGCCAATGTTCTGCGCTGTGAGGACCAAAGACTTGAAGTATTTCATGTTGCAAGACAGTGTGTGAGATAGAATCGTGATGTCGTAGGAGAGAAATGTGTCCGTTTGGATGATGGCTCACTTGCACTAAACGAGGCTACAAAGAGAGAGGTCTGGAGACACCACCATGAAAGACTGCTTAATAAAGAGAATGAATGGGAGTAAGAGAGTCTGCCGCATGTCGACCCAACAGAGGAACCAGCTATCCTAATTGACAGTACTTTGGTACAGAAAGCAATCAAGAGTATGAAAACAGGGAAAGCCCCCAGCCCATCAGGAATCACTGCAGAGATGCTCAAAATATCTGGCAGTGTCGGCTATAGCCTAGTCACCCATATAGTTAATCAGGTAATACACGAAGGAGTCATACCCAAAGACTGGTGTAGCAGCACCATATTCAACTGCTACAAAGGTAAAGGTGACGCTCTAGACACAAACAATTACAGAAGTATCAAGTTGTTGGACCAGGTAATGAAAGTCACAGAGAGGGTTATAGCCCAACAAATTAAGGAGAGAGTCAGTTTAGATGAGATGCAGTTTGGGTTTGTGCCAGGGAAAAGCACCACTGATGCTATACTTCTGGTAAGACAGCTGCAGGAGAAATACCTAGCCAAAGATAAACCTATGTACCTGGCTTTTGTTGATATGGAAAAAGCCTTTGATAGGGTCCCTCAATCCCTTATCTGGTAGTCAATGAGGAAACTAGGGTTAGATGAATGGTTAGTGAGAGCTGTACAAGCCATGTACAGGGATGCTGTCAGTAGGGTGAGGGTTGGCAACGAGTACAGTGAAGAATTCTGGGTAGAGGTAGGGGTCCACCAAGGATCAGTCCTCAGCCCCCTCCTATTTATCATAGTCCACCAGGCAATAACAGAGGAATTCAAGACAGGATGCCCCTGGGAGCTTCTCAATGCTGATGACATTGCTCTAATAGCTGAGTCACTACCAGAACTAGAGGAGAAGTTTCAGGTGTGGAAGCAAGGACTAGAAATGGAGGGCCTTAGAGTCAACCTAATATCTATATATAAGAGATTTCAGTTTTTCCTTCAACAGTTTTATGTATACTTGTCCCAGCTAGTAAATCTTAGAAGATTTTTTACAAATCTGTATATATGTTTACATTGCAGTAATAACCAGTTTTCATTTAGTTGGAGGCCTATCTGATTGTACATCAATTTATTTTGCATACATTTGTAAACAAGCAATTACTACAGGATAAAATTGGTAGAAATATTTTTATAACAAAATAAATCGCAAACTGATACCATACAAACTAACTAACTTTGAATACAAATGCTTGTTAATTTTATATGGTCTCCTTGGTCCAAAGTTGAGAATAATATAAAGACTTAGCTCCTCCACCAAAATTCCTGGCCTTGTGCCAAAATTTGAAACCATTATAAGAAGCATAAGACTAAGCATTAAATGACCAGGACTTCAGATTGTGCAACAGCCTTTGTGTTGTGTTGTATTCTACCCACTTGGAAAAATAAGTGCTGTTCTTTACCCATGGTAAGAAGGGATTATGCCAACAAAAACATGTTCCAACAATGCACAATATTTCACATACTCAAAAAGAACCCCCCCCCTACCCCCACCCCATGTTGAATTTAAAAATAAAAACTTGAAAAATTTACCTTGTAACTCAGTGCATGCAAATACATGACCAAATCTTTTGGTTGTGGGTCTAGATAGAGGGTCTTACAATGGATGCAGTTTTCATTTGGTATCCATTTTTTTAAATCAAACTCTGGCTGAAAAATTTCAGTATTGCTGATTGTGTCTAACTTTTCAGGTTGGTCACTTGTCTTCAACCGCTTTGCTGCTGGTTCTGTGTTTTTTACTTCATCAATAGTGTCTTCATGATCAGAAGCAACGGACTTCTCCTCTTTCAATTGTTTTAAACGAAGTTCAAAATTAGGATTTGGTCCATTCTCCCACAGACCAATGTTGTGGTTTTTCATCACCTCATCACTGATCTGAAATAATAAAACATTATTGATCATAACTATAATTTATTTTAGTACACGTAGGGCATTAAGAGAGTAAGTAAAAAAAAAAAATATTGGTTTCAAGTTTTGTGGGTGGGACAAGTCAATTACATTGACCCCAGTGCTCAACTGGTACTTATTTTATCAGCCCTGAAAAGATGAAAGGCAAAGTTGACCTTGGCAGAACTTGAACTCAGAACATAAAGATGAACAAAATGCTGCTAAGAATGTTGCCCAGCATGTTAATGCTGCTGTCAGCTCACCACCTTAAGTAAAAGGAAATATATTAATATTTTCAAATCAGTCTCATTTTTGCTAATTTAAAACATTCTTTCCAGGTGCTAAATACCATCCCACTTCCCATGTGCCTCACCATCCCTTTCCCAGTTGTCAGAGTTGGCACTGTCAAGTAGGCACATTGAAAGGTAGGTTTGGTGAGATTGTTGAGAAGCTTGAATGGAGGTGTGTTGATGTGTGTTGCATTCAAGAGGTAAGATGGAGGGGAGCTTCAGCTAGGTTTCTCACAAGCAAGACACACTGGTATAAAATCTTCTGGAAAGGTAACTGACGGGGTAGGTGGTGTGGGCATCCTTCTCACAGAGAAACAGGTGGATAAGGTCATAGAGGTAGTCTGAGTATGTGATAGAGTACTTAAGCTCAGGCTAGTTTTTCAGAATAGTATGCTGTAGACAAGGCCATTCGAGCTAAGAAACAGGTCTGGAAGGACTGGAAGTGTGGGGATAGCATGGAACTGTATCAGATAGCCAGAAGGGAACCTAGGAGACAGGAACATCTAGCCATGGAGGAAATGGAAGAGAAGTTTGCTTATGTTCTGCAACAGGAGAATTAACGACTTGAAGTGTTTCAGATTGCAATACAGTGTGAGAGAAAATTGTGATGTCATAGGAGAGAAATGTGTCCACATGGATAATGGTGCCCTTATACTCAATGATATTGAAAAGAAATAGGCTTGGAAATGCCATTATGAGAAGTTGCTAAATGTGGAGAATGAATGAGATGTGGAAGGATGGGCTTTAGAGTTAATCTAGCAAAAACCAAAGTCTTAGCATGTAGGAGAGCAGACAAATCACAAATACCTTAAAGTAAATGGTCCTGCTCGATCTGTAGAAAAGGCATAGGAGAAACTCCATAAGATGTACACAGTGTAAGCTATGGACACATAAGAGGTGCAGCAATATCAGAGGAAGGTAGACAGGAAAAATAACTTTTTGTGTGAGGAAGGCATACAGGTACAATTAACACTAAAAATGTACAGAAAATAGACTCCATCGAATGCCAGGGGAAAAAAACTAGTAGCAGTTGATAGTTTCTGTTACCTAGGTGACCAAGTCAGTAGCAGAAGTGGATGCTCCAAGAGCATAGCTGCTAGAATAAGAATAGGTTGGACAAAATTCAGAGACTCCTACCTCTGTTGGTAACAAAGGGCCTCTCACTCAGAGTAAAAGGTAGATTGTATGATGCTTGTGTACGAACAGCCATGCTACATGGCAGTGAAACATGGGCTGTAACTGCCAAGAACATGTGCAGGCTTGAAAGAAATGAAGCTAGTATGCTTTGCTAGATATGTAATGTCAGTGTGCATGCACAACAGAGTGAAAGTGTCTTGAGAGAAAAGTTGAGCATAAGCGACATCAGCTGTGGTGTGCAAGAGAGACATGGTCATGTAACGTGTATGAACAAGAAGCTGTGTGAAGAAGTGCCAAACTCAAACTGTGGAGGGAACCTGTGGAAGAGGTAGACCCAGGAAGACATGGGACGAGATGATGAAGCATGATCTTCAAACATTGGGCCTCATGGACGCAATGACAAATGACCGATACCTTTGATGATATGCCTGTCAAGCCAAGTTAAATCATAGTCATGGCCAGTACCAGTGTTGCATAACACACACCCATGCTGGTGGAATGCAAAAAGCACCATTTGAACGTTGAGCCTCATGGATGCAGTGACAACTGACCGAGACCTTTGGTGATATACCATGCTTGAGAAGACCTGACAAACCAAGTGAGATCATAGTTGTGGCCAACACTGATGCTGCATAACTGGCACTCAAGCCAGTAGCATGTAAAAAGCACCCACTACACTCTATAGCATCCAGCCATAGAAACCAGCATGGAAAACAGACGTTAAATGATGATAATGATGATGAAAATAGCTTTCTGCAATGGATTTCCAAACATAGTGTATATATATATATATCGTCATCATTTAATGTCTGCTTTCCATGTTGACATGGGTTAGACGGTTTGACAGAGAACTGGCAAGCTGGGAGGCTGTACCAGGTTCCAATCTGATTTGGCAAGGTTTTTACAACTGGATGCTCTTCCTAATGCCAACCACTCCAAGTGTGTAGTGGGTGCTTTTTATGTGTCACTGGCACGGAAGCATCGGCCACATTCAAATTAGCGCATTTTATGTGCCAGTCAGGCAGCACTGGCATCGACCACGCTTGAATGGTGCTTTTTATGTTCCACCAGCATGGGTGCTAGTCAGGCAGCACTGGCATCATCCCCACTCAAATGGTGCCTACCATCTTACAAAAAGGAACAACAGTTTAGATAATGAGTTCCTACATACATTGTACTTGGAGAAAAACAAAGTTACGGATGGTGTATCTTTGATTGCAGTTCTGGTGATCAGAGTTGATTTGAGACAAACAACAGCAATTGAGGATTTACCTTTGTGTCATCAATTTTGCATTGAAAAATAGTTCCTTTGCCAGCTTCTGGTCCCCAAGCTGGGCCATAATAAAGTGGATCATTTATGATTGGATGTCCTTTCAGAAAGAAATAAAAAGAATTATCAAAACAGAAAAAAAAATTATACCTTTCATATCTATTCTTCTATAATGTCATAGGCTGAATATATCTGCATATGCATATATTTTTTAAATTAAATTATAAGAACTGGATTGAAATTTATGCCCTTCCTAATACAAACTACTTGATAAAGAGATGGAAATGATAACAATTTTTCAGTTAAAATAAACTGATATAAATAAAAGGCTATGTTACTGCAAGCATATTTTTGTTACCAGCAATATTTTTAAACACTATTAAGAATTACTTTTCACGTTGTTGCAGTTGTTCCTTTGTGCATTCTAGTTAGGAAGGTAACAAGAAAAGATTTAAATAATCTGATATAATCACATCTATCCATTTGAAACAACACCACCAAAAATAATTCAACAAAATGAAAGTATATAACAAAAAAAAAAAATTCTTTATTACATCAAGATTAGCTCCTACTACAGCACATTGGTGCAGCACAGTGTCAAAAAACTAAATTCTTCTGTAGCTACCAAAGTGATACTAGATACAATTTGACAAAGTAAAACTAAGACATTATTACCATATATTGCTGCATAACTAAATCATGGTTGTGAATAAATCAACTCACCTTCCAAATTGATTTCAGTAATCCAATCAATACCTAGAAAGATATGTCCTCATCCCTACTCCTGTGTTCACAGTAACATAATTGGAGCATTACTTACCAAGTTTAGAAACACTTGTCTAAATGCACAAAGCTATATCTATGGCTAAAATTTTGAATCAATAATACTTTAGTGACTCAACGAGAGTCAGTTTTTCAGGTAGTGAATAGAAATATTTACCTAAATATTGCAAATGTACACGCAACTGATGTGTTCGCCCTGTGTAAGGAATGCCTGAAAAATCATGAAGTAATTAATGTTATTGGAGGAGAAATCAATACTGTTAATCAAGAATTTATTCAAATAATTCAGTGACTGTTATTATCTCTAACATTATAAAATTCATTAATTTTCTCAGATTGTGTCAATACATAACAAAGATAGTGCACCTTTGATTAAACTTATTTTCAACAAGGTCTTTCAACAAGTATTCTTAAGAAGTAAAGGAGATGTGTACAGGTGCTGAAGTTATCTTTCACAACATTCACTGCTTGACAGACCTCTCTCTCTCTCTCTCTCTGGATACAACTATTATAAGTTTTTCTTACCAGAGGATTTGAACTCAAAACAATACATCATTATACCACCTTTCTGACTTCAGATTATTCATTAAAAATTATATATCTTGGCTAAAGTCATAATGCAGTGCTAATAACAGGATACAAACTGTTGATCCTTTAGGCAATACACAGACTGCCAAATGTCTTGATAAATTTTCTTCTGGTAAGCTATCAAAGAAATTCATTAAATCATTATCTTTAAGGTACATTAGCTATTAAGTAATTAATTTTCAAAAGTAACCCTAATGGAGACCATTCTGCTGCTCAGTATTTAACCACAGATAGGTGTCAGTGAAAAGCCAGTAAAATAAATTTAAGAATAACATATACAACAAAACCAAAAATCATAGCTATCACTTGCAAGCGAGACTTAGTAGCATATGCCAGTATTTCACTGATTGTTTTAGGTGGTTATATAGCCTTAAGCAGACATAGACACACTCTTGGCTCCTTTCCCTGTCTTGAGTCAGTGGAAAATGGAATATGTGATAGTTGGAAGGAAAGGGCTACACTAGTACTTATTTTCAGCTGAGTAAACAGGAACAACATAAAATGAAGTGCATGATTCTAAGACCCAATGTGCTGCTTGGTCCAGGAACTGAACTCATGGCATTATGATTGTGAACCCAATACACTAGCTTCACATATCAGAGACAACACTTATTTGTAAAAGACTAGGTTTAAATTTGAACATAGATTCTGAATATTGAAATGATTTGATGATAGAAAAGTTATTCTTAGTAACAACAGCTGAGTTTATATTTTTTCATAAACTTACAAGTATGGTAAATGGATGTTAAAATGTCTAAAATGATGACAATTACAATATTAACTAAAACACAGTAAAAAAAAATGTCAATAATTAAAATTTATTAAAAATAAACTAGTTATTTAAGTTAGTATAGTAAATGCATGGCATGTCTAAACAAACTGAATATTTTTTTAAAATACATGAAAAATTGACAACTATAGGATATTTTCTACATCAATACATGTTAGCAGCATGTTGCATTAACTCTCATGCAAGTTGTACAATTTTATTTGAGATAAACTCCAGTTTACAGATGAAGATCAATTTCTGCCTCCTGAGGATTACTGAAGGTTTAAAGACGATACTATAAAACAATAAGAGTCAGATTATTATAAAAAGATTGAAGACAGGAAGAATCAAGTTTAATTTTCCTGAAGAAAATATCCTCTATCTTTTATTAAATATGCCTAACAGCCAAAATGAAGATTTCAAGATCTAAGAAATGCTCGACTCACATCTAACAACACTTGATTTTCCATTGTAACTAAGGCGACTGAAGAGTGTTTTGCTTTCTTTTCCACCGGGTCGCACTTGCCATAAGGATATCTTGTGATTGATGCAGTCCAGAGGTTGATCAACTTCAACATCACCACTGGAAAGATAATATAAAAACAATTCTGTATAAGAATATATATTCAGCCATGGTCTATATTGTAGAAGGTGGTATCAAAAGGTTCCTGGACTAGTTATGTTTATTTAATTAAGTTTTAACATCATCTCCTTTGAAATAGTCACCTTGCACAGCAGTACACTAGTACCAGCATTCCTGCCACTTTTGGAATCCAGCCTTGAAGTCATTTTCCATAAGCAAGTTGGAGACCTTCTGTGATTTGCTCTGGATTTTGACAATAGTGCTAAAACAGCAACCTTTGAGCTGCATTTTCATCTTGGGGAAGAGATGGAAGTTTGCAGGTGCTAAATCTGGTGAATAGGGCAGGTGCGGAAGTGATACCATATTGTTATTGGCAAGAAACTCACGAGTGAGGAGAGCTCGGTGACAGGGTGCATTGTCATCATGAAGAATTCAATTCTTTGTGCTCCACAGATCTGGTCACTTTTTCCAAATGTTTTGAAATGTCACAGTAGAACTCTTGATTGACAGTCTGGACCTGAGGAATGAATTCACAATGCACAATACCACAGGTCTTCCTGATCGCTTATGATCTTTCAGGGACATTCTTATACTTTTGAAACACCCGTGCCACTCAAAACATTGTGTACAACCCATTGCCTCATCACCGTAAGCTTGCTGATGCATGCTCAATGTTCCTGTAGCAGACTTCCCAAGTTTAACGCAAAATTTCACATTGCCTCTTTGTTCCTGTCCATGACAAAATTGCAGACTACAGCATGCATGTGATCACAAAAACACAAATTTCACAACTTGCAAAGTAAACACCGCAATGTCACTTGGCACACTGCCTCATGAAAGTCACTGCTAGCTCTCACTGCACATGCAACCATGTGCTACAATCTGTTGACATGCAACAGAACTAGTCTGGGAACTTTTTAAAACCACCTAACATTTATATAAAATACTGGCCTTTGTTTCAAGGATGGACAATATTTATATTTCTGATAAAATGATGCTATTTTTGAATGGTTTTCTCCTCACAGAGATGAGGTGGAGTAATCATTCTAATTATAGAAAGCAGATCAAAGGCACAGATTTAATGGTACCAAATATATATAGTTTCATTAAACTAAGTGTCAAATAAATTTATTTAATACACCCTTAGAATAAATAACTGACATAGCATCCACCATCTCAAGACTAAAACCAAGAAGCCCTTCACCATTAAAGACACTTAGAAAGACGAATAGAGAGTACTCTGTCACTAGTGGGGACTTGGTTGGGACTGCACTGAACCACTGTCCACTTTCTATTATCAGAAAGCAATGAACATTTACAAACAGGCTGAGGTCAAGTTGTTACAGAACAGTGGCTAACAAGCATCAATGGGGATATTTTTAATTCCCTATATGTCTAACATGTCAGGTACCCTTACTAGACACAGACCACCTCATGTTACACTGTCTGACCACTTTGATCTTGGGATTATATGAAACAATTCATAAAACTTGGCAATGCACACATCAATGAAAGCTGTAATTCTCACATGTAATATATTTTTATTCTTACAGCATATCAACATTCTTCACTTTTATGTATTTTTTTTTCTGAAACTTCTCTTGCCAACAAAGACAATCATCAGTCTCTTTAATTCTAATGTTAAATTTGGAACAAAATTTACTTACTCAGGAAATCGTCCAACTACTCGACATACATATTCCTTCCGTACTTTTTTATTGATGATTTGGTCTTCTAGTTCCCTTGTCTTCTTTGCAGTTTTGGCACAAATTAAAACACCAGATGTCAATCGATCAAGGCGATAAATGTCTATAAATATTAAAAGAATTTTGTATTTAAAAGCAATTTTAGAAAGTAATATTTGAAAATGGAACTATCTATTTGAAATAAAGTAACACCTAGAGAAGTAAACAAAGAGTTAATTATATATATGCATAACAAACAGGTTTTACCCTTATTTCATGACAGGTTGGTTAACATGAAGAAAAGCATCCATTTTATAAAAAACAATTGTTTCAAGAATATGTAAACATAAAAATTTAAAAACACTCCATTTATGCCAGAATTAAAAAAAAGAAAACTGGATGTCATCTAGTTTGATCATGCTAGCAACAGATCAATAAGCTTCCTGGTATAAGTTTCCTTCAATAGAACTGTTCCATTTTCATATAATTTATATCCAATACAAATTTTATTCCAATACAATGAAAGCTTCAGTTTGATTAGATATTGATAAATCAATAGTCAACACTTTGGAGACGAGGCCTTATTTGAAGTTTCAGTGCCAAGAATACAGAGCCCTTTTCACATGAACTTATTTTTCCAAAAAAATTATAAAGTATAAGTTAATTATTTTACATATATAAAACTATATATATTCTTATAGGAAACTGAATGAACTAACATTATATATAATACAGCACTTCAAATAAACTTAGTTTTAATTCCCTCCAATTCTTTTAGATAATCAGAAATGTTTGATTCAAACAAAATAAAATTTTTCTCTACATATGTGACTGGTATTTAAATATTTTGTACTCCTAACTACTGTGTTCACAAATATCTAAAAGAAATTGTACTGCTATGTGTTTGTGTCTTCATGTAATCAATGTTTCTCCTATAACTTGCAATTCACCCAGCATATGACAGCCTGAATAGAACTGAGTTGTAAGCATAATTTCCAAATAGCTTGCAAAAGTAGCAGAATTAAAAAAAAAAAACTTCTAATTTTGCTTTGTAACCACTGATACAGCATTAAACTTCCTAGATTCAGTAGTTTCTGTGAAACCAAAGTGAACAATCATCCAATCAAGGAAACAAAAATGATAAAAGAGTGGGAATGGTGGTAGTTGTACAAAAAAAGTTACAAATATCATCATCATCATTTAATGTCCATTTTCCATGCTGGCATAGTAGGAGCTTGCTAGGCAGATGACTGCACCAGGCTTCACTGTTTTAGCATGGTTTTTTATGGTTGGATGCCCTTCCTAACACCAACCACCTAACAAAGTGGACTGAGTGCTTTTTACATGGCACCAACACTGGTGTCACATAAAAATTTTATTCCTTAAAATTAGGTAACTAATTAACAACTAATCATTTAAAGATCCTTCTCATTTATTAAAACAGGAACACAGTTTACTATTTGGAAAGTAAATGTGTAAGAAACCGAACACATAGTTATTAATTCAAACCTTGTCACAACCAATGTGTTGTGCTCCTATGCAATGTACATAACTGCCTGCCTTAATCTGTCTCACTGATAATGGTACCATTATTATTTTACAGTTGCATGGTTAATAAATGGTTGTAAATGTTGCTTCTATATGCAAATGTCAAAATTTGCAACAGTTCATCCTATACATGTTAGCATAGGAATAAAGAGATGCAGATGCCTTCAGCTCAACATCTAAATTCTTATGGGTAGTTTCACCAACAGACTCCAATGTTATATCATAAATGTTTAATATTTCTATGTTGCATATAGCTACTCACTTCTCAAGTTACTGTAGCCATATTCCTTGCCAAGAATGAAGACAATAGAATTGTATCTGTACCTTCCACAGGGATGGCATGGGATTGAAGATGGTTTATTGATGACTATTAAATCTTCATTGTCTTCAAGAATTTCTAATTGTGTTCCAACTACAGGGTTTTCATGCCTGGAAGTAAAATGAAAAATAAGCTTTGAATAAAATATTTTTTCAAAGAAACTAAGAAAAATTATGATGTTAATGATTAGGTAAATGCTTACACTTGAGGCTCATGATGGATTTAACCCTTATGTAGAGGGATTGGTTCACTTGACATCAGAGCATGTCCATATACCAGTGATTCATGTATAGGGGCCAGCTCTATTCTGAGTCCTGTATAACACAGCTACAGGACCATCTTCTGCTATTTAACCCATAACTGAGGCCCTTGACAGGTGCTTCTACCCTAGACCAGAGTAAGCTTGGGAGTAATGAAGACAAAGGAGTAACTACATACACCCCTAAGCTCTCGAATTCCCAATTTCAGCACCACCACTGAATGTAGTTTAATATCTTGCCCACAACAGAACTGTTGTAATATGACAAAACAGATATTAATAAATAGACAAGACATTTTTTTATTAATTTGGCTCCTGTGTTTGTACAGAGCATCATTACTGCTCCAGCTATTTCTTGAAGTATACTGTATATAAGAATTTACTCCATTTTGTCTCAGTGCAAAGAGTTGAAAGCTTTTGAGAAGTCTACAAACTGTAAGACTACTTACAAATTTTTAGCCTTGACTCCCTTAATGTTGACCAATTTCCCCCTGAACCTGCTCTGGTGTTCATATCAGATCTTCTCAAATTCTAGCTGTATAATCAACAATTTGTTGATTATGTTTGTTGCTATTGCTGTAAGTGTGATTCATTATCATTATCATCATCATCATCACTGTTTAACGTCCGCTTTCCATGCTGGCATGATTTGTCCTTTTTTTTCTATAACTAAATTATCTTCCATGAGGAATGGGAAAATACAACCCTTATTTCACTTCTGAAATGAGTACTAATTACATATTACATTTAAAAAATTTGAAGAGTTTCTCCTATAAATGTCCTTGTCTTCAGCTGCCTTGTTTTTGGTTATTTTCAGGATTTCAGTGAGTTTAACATGAAAGCAAGTTTTGTGCCAAGATCATGTTTAACAGCAGTGTTTATGCCTATCTGAAACTGGTGGGGGACTACTGAGAAGGTTCTGGAAATATTCCATCCATTTGTTTAGTCATTCCTGCAAGATTACATTGATTGGATCTCTAGTTCTAAACACATGCCAAGAAGAATATTCAACTTTGAAACAAATCTTGCTTCTACAATAAACATTCAAAAACTAACATTGAAAAATAGATATACAGAAAAGGTGAAATATTCAAATTTTCCAGGTATTTAAATAAAATATTTACAATAACAACAATAAATTTACTCACCGGTGTATGGTATGTGAAATTACATCATTAAATTTCAGCTGATAATCACCTACAGTTGGTTTGTTGTTTACTAACAATAATCCATTTTTCATGTCGTCTATCTGAAAAGAGAACAATAATAGATTTGAAATATGAATGTCAATGAAGTGAAGCATAGTAAAAGAACTGGTATCAGGAATTATGAGATGGTAAAGAGGTATGTGTAAGAAATATCCTACTGATAGCAGTGAAATATAGGTGATTACTATCTAAGATCTGCAGCAATAGAATAAGCTGAGTATAAACTGTTGGATGTGAGACATTAATTTGAGTGAAAAGAAGACAAATGAGTATTAGAAACATAGGCTAATATGTGTAATAGAAACAATAATAATAGAAATGAAATGATATATGACTGATATGAATTGCAGTATATAAGCTCCTCCCAACATGGAAAAAAATGCCATTAAAATATCAATGCTGATCTTAAAATGAGAACTTATTTCACATATACCTTACAATCATAACAAGACAAAGTTTATACAATTAGTAATCAACAAAGAATGAAATTCTAAAGAATAATATTCTAAGGTTAAAGCAAAAAAAAAAAAACTATACACTGTTTTGCAACAAAATATGGAAAATTATTAATTAGGAATCAATGAACATCACTTTCATAGCTTTTGTGATACTTTGAAAAAGGTTTTAACAATAACTACTTATGTATTTACAAGAGATATTACTACGAACAAAATTTTCTGAAAAGTGGGAGAGAGAGAACTGCTTTAAATGGTATATTTAATTTCTACAGTTTTATAATAAGAGTGATTTCCAGCTATCCAGTAACGGAAATCAAACTATTTTACATCTAAGTAAATAAATATTACAACAAAACAATTTTATCTTATTACTTTTAAAAATGTAATGTTTGTTAAGAATATCTGAGCCACAGAGCAATTACTTACTCTTAGGATTTTTGTTAAAGAAACAGCTTTATTTCTGGAAAATAAAAAGGCCAAGGCTAGAAAAAAATTTATTTTATATTTAATACTATTCAGTTACTGATGTAAATCAAAAGTGTTTTTCTCACATACCAATGATTGCTCTGACACTACATGAAACTCTTTCACAAATACATCCATCAGAGTTCTTCCTTTCCATCTGCCTTTCACATGTGAGTTGAAAGTATAGTAATAAGGATACACTTTCCGAAGATCTATTCAAGATAGAATAGTTATTAAAAAATAAAGTTTAAGTTACACTGTTCTCAATAAATAAAAGTTTTATTTCAGTTCAACTAATTTTTGTGTTAATTATTTTTAAATGATTAAACAACAATTAGTGAGTTTCAATTTTTGGCAGAAAAGTTAGTTACAAAAAAATCAATATCACAATGTGACATAGGTAGCTGAATGGTTGAATAATTAAGCTCTTATGTTAGAATTCTACAATTGGCATTAAATGGACTGTCTTCTGTATGCTTTATTTAATTTATCTTCATGTTTAAGCAATCAGCATTAGAAAGGGTATTCACCTACAAACCTTCTAGGCAAACAATTCATGCAAACAAATACAAACAAGTTTAAAACAATCAAACAGTAAATAGATTTTCAATAAGTCATGAAACCTCCAAACTATAGAGAGGCCAATATGATGGAAAGAGATAAACAACATAAAGGTAAAATCTAGAGACAACAAGATTTGAATTCATGAGGAAAGGTATTTATTCAATGAAGTTAAGTTCAATCACAGTTGATAGTTTTGGTTTGACTCTGATGACTGGTTGCTTATTTTAATTAGGAAAAATACATATTTCAATATGAAAACCAGATATGAAGCTCTGTAGAACAAGAAGTTTAAATTCCTGGTGGAAGGAATTTTACTTTACAAATGCTGTAAATGTGCTTAAAAATATTAGGGGGACATTATATTTTCCATTTTCTTTTCTCTAAGTAAAAACTGGCTCTCAGCAAACTAGGTGATCAGGATACTGTATATCAGTACATAAATATACATTAGATATATGCTATAAGTAGATGCATGCTGATGCCAGTATTTGATGTGTTCTAAAAAAAGATACTTTAAAACTAATAGTTCAATTTACTTTGATATAAATAATATATGGGGAAACTTATGTAAGCAACAAGACACTGCTAACTGATGATATAGTTATTTTGAATCAATGGCATGGAGCTCAGATTCTCTCATGAGTAAAGTCTCTAAGAGAGAGATATCCTATTCCAAGCAAGAACAATCTCACAAAAGAAAAATGAGAGTGGGAGTGGGGGACTCATTATACACCAACATCAAATAATGGAAGTGGATAATAGGAAATTAAAACTTGGAGAAAATATATATTTAAAAGCTTTACTCACTGTTCTCAAAATAATATTCAGTTTCATTAAGGACATCAGCTCCATATCCAGGACGAGGATTTGTAGTCAAGAGGCCGTCATTACAATTAGCTTCAATTTGTTTCTTTCTCCACTGAAATTCAAAATAGTAAGGTAGACTTGAAGAAGTTTTAACAGGTTCAAATGTTAGAGAAATTTTGAAGGTTTACATGTTATTTACAGTTTCTCAATGGTAACCAGAATATCTAAGTAGCCAGTGGTTAATATTTCTTTCCTCTCTGAACATTATGTAAAAAGTAGTAAGCTATACATAAGATCTTTGTCCAACAATTTTCAAATTTTAGAGACATTTTATTAATTCATCCCCTGTCCCCACTACATTAAATATTGGTAAGTCTCTCGAATTTCATTTTTTAGATGTAAATATAAAATTGTATATCTTGTGTTCTATTTGTGCACTACTCATTCACATGCTCAATGAATAATAAATTCTTACTTAACATTGTACTGTAATGATTTATTATATTTCTTATTCATTAGAAACTAACATAGTTTCCACAGAAAATTATGGGGTTTACTTCTGCCTCCTTTTAGTAATTGTTAATCTTCAAGCTTTGTTCCATTTTCTGGTGTTTCATGTCTTTTTGCAACACATTTTCACTGGCATTTATATTAAACATTGACTTTTTGTGATAATTTTCATCTTCTTTCTGCAGCTGGAGTTCAGTGACTGAGAATAATTTCATTCAAAAAGTCAAGCTTTCATTTCCTTACTTTTACACTGTCACTCTTTCACTAACCTCATACACTTCAATATTTCTTCTCTCTCTCTCTCTCTAGTTTCCTCTCTTTTTCTTTCATTGTCTTCACCTCTTTCATTTCCCATCTCGTATAGAGTTATATAGTCATATGTAAGTACAGTTTCTAGTTTGAAGACAATTTCCTCCAACCAGTCTTGGAGGCCCTGAAAAAAAAATTTGAAAGTGCTTGAGACCTTCACAGGTCCTCTCAAATTAGTGAAGTTGATATTTAGTTTAAACACTAATAAATGAACTATTTCTGGGGAAATATGGACAAGGAATGAACTCCAGGAAAGAACAGTACTTCTTGGAAGAAGTGAGGGATTTGGCAAAATAGCTTACTCTTATTTCTTAATTATTTTCTCCAATTTTTTTTTTTTTATTATAGCTTTGCCAAATGCAGCAAGCTGGCAGAATCATTAGCACATCGGACAAAATATTCAGTAGCATTTTGTCCATCTTTGCATTCAGAATTCAAAACCCACCAATGTCAAATTTGTCTTTCATCATTTCAAAGTCAATAAAATGAATACCAGTGGAGCATTGGGTTAATGTAATCGGTTATCCCCCTCCCTCAATATCTCAGGCCATGTGCCTATAGTTGAATTATTATAGTTTTTACAGAGGAAGAAGTGCTGCACTCATGTCATCCTCAGACCATAGATCTGTACTAGATGCTTGCAACAGAGCAGTGGAAATGCCAGGTAGTGTAGTTAAACCAATGAATTAAGACTACAACCCAAGAACAAGAATGGTCCACTTTTCAGGCTTCTGCAGTTTCAGTCTACTGAATTTCACTCAAGGCTATGGGAGATAAAACTTGTTTCAAGTGCCACACATCATCATCACCTTTTTACAACCATCTTCCATGCTCTCATAGGTTGAATGATTTTACAGGATCCAAAGGCTGGATACCCCTCCTAAGACCAACAGTGGGATTAAAACTTGGAACTATTATTGCAAAGCAAACATCTTAACAAATACCTTTTTACATCAAAATGACCTGCACTAAATTTTGGGGATCTGGAGGAAATGGCACAAAAGGAAGAGTGACAAGAAAGAGATGAGTGTGTATGTAGTCTTGGTTTAAGGGCATATGCAACTACCTAGTTCATTGCTAAAAGTAACAGCCAAATACCCTAAAACATTCGCCTTCTTGTCTAAAATAATTGTTTTCCCTCTCTTTTTCAGTTCTTACAAGCCCCTACATTAGATTACAGTATTAATTCGGTAATTTTCAAAGTTACATGTACAGCTCATTTAAAAACGAAATCATTTTTACTAACGCCGAAACTTCCTTCTTTAAAGAATAATTTAAAAGCTGTTTCAAATACTTCAGGTATTTCGAATTTAATTACGCAAACGTTATACAGTATACAAAAATAAAATATAGAAATTTTGGCGGAGGTAAAGAATACGTACACCACCGGTTTTCGGCGTAGCAAAAACCCTAACCACCTGGTGTACGTATTCTTTACCTTCGCCCCGATTTTCTTCTATTTCACTTGCACTTTTACAGGCATGTAAGATTATATTATATGATGTGTCCTTATAGTAATGGTAGGGTGTCATTTCAAAGAGGCTGCTACTTCCAGCAGGTTGAGAGGCATTCTCATCAGTTCTAATTCATTCTACTTTCAAATTCATCTGAAGGTAACAGAGACTTATAAACAAAAAAATATATATTATGAAAGAATTTTTTGTAAAAGTACACTTTGATGTATACACGTGATAAGTGGTTAACGATGCTGAGACTATTTCGATAACGATGGAATTGATGAGAAAGCACGGATGAAGCGAAGCTTCTTTTCATGACTCGAGTATATCAAATAACAGAGTACAAGGAAACTAAGTGGTCTGCAACGGTAAAAATTATTCAATAAATTTTGAATTCGTATACTGTAGGAAATGAGATGTGAGTACGCACGTCTCCTCACTGTTTGCGAACTATAAACATGTACGGCATATTGTAATCAATAACGAATTTTAAGGTCGTGTAATAATTTATGCTACTTTTAGATGTTTCTTTTCGGTGGGTAAAAAAGTGATAAAGGTTTATAGTGACAAGGGAGATATATCGGCAGAATCGTTAGAGAAAAGCTTTGCAGCATTTCTTCCAATTCAAATCCCACCGAAGTCTACTTGGGCTGACAAGGCGCTCAATCAAATTAATCGGATCGATGGTATCAACTTAACGCCTCCCCACAATTTCGTGGCCATGTACCAAAGTCACCATTATTATAAAAGAGATGATTATTGTAAAAGAAAAGATAGTAAAAAAGACGTACTTTCTTCAAAGCTCGCTTCGACATTGTTTGACATAATGGACTAGCATTTTCTGTTTTACTGGTTTCATATTTTGAGTGTTCACATTTTTCCTTTTCTATAGAAGCTGTAACAGTTTCTGGCTGATTTTCAGTGATTTGAAACGTTTCGTTTCCATTTTTCTTATCAGCATCAGTAGAACTAAGATTAGCCATGGTTAAACTAACAGACTGAGATTTTATAAAATTAGACGAGTTCAAACTACGTTTTAAAAACGATGTTATACTTAAGCTAAAAGACCTGCAGCAAACATAATGTAGCACGCGAGAATTAAATGAAAAAGTTAAAAGTTCTTTGTTCGAAAAAAATGTCGCACTTGATTCTCTAAAACTATGACGAACACATGTAACAAAATATTTTGACATTTGTTCAAAGTCTCTAAAAGTACTTGTCAGTACAATAACGAGTAAAAATTAGTTGAAATAAACACATGGCTAGAGTAGAAGGGAGATAATTTGAAGGAAAAAAAAAACGGTCTTTCATTTACAATTAAACATTAAATATAAACCCGTTGGTTCCAATGAGGAACATTGTATCAATTCAAATTTGAATAATATCGCATGAGACAAAAGGTATTTCATAGAAGACATAGTGAAATGATAGGGGAGAATGTATGTTTACACTGTTTTAACTTTGGTTTTCAAAAATAGCTGGCAGATGATGTTTAATTCTTACGTTTATGTATTTGTTTTGCTAGATTCCTGATGTGAAATATGTTGAAATCTGTGACTGAGATTGAAAAGATCCAAATTATTTAATCGATATAATGTAAAACGTTGATACAATTTTGACCGTATTTATTTATCTTTTGCTCTACTGTGTTATGGACTGTGATACCTGGAGTTTGCGGCCGATGCAACAAGATTGGAGCCGGAGAACGTGTTGCAGTACTTCACGTCCCAGATTAGGGGCCTGCCTCCCTCATATGGGAAGAGGGTTATACCATCGAGACGCTTATTATCCCTGCACTCAAGACCTACTGATTCCAGTTGTGGCGGGAAACCAGCTGCATCGAGGCTCCTTCTAATTATGGGATTCAGAGTGGTGTCGGGGATCCGACCTGAGCTTTGGCTGCAAGATACCCAGCAAGCAACCATATCGGCCCTACATCAGAAATTGTATTGATTTGATTTCAGCTCAGTCTCATTTTGCAATACAGCGCAACATCGGGCCAACATATTCCCTGATGTTGGGCCGATGTGAGATTTTGGTTGACATCAGCCTAATGTCATATTCACTTGACGGTCACATCGGTCTGATATGAAAATGAGGTTGGGCTGATATATGGTTGTTCAACTTGAGAAGTCTCAATATCAGCCTGAGCCGATTTTGCCAAATGCCTGATCTGGCTCCAAAATACATTCAAGGATGGGCTAATTAATGTATGATTAAACATTTATACCGGTTTGACATTGGCCACAGTTTGTTCTCCATAGCATTACACCAGATCCCTGGCATGAATTGCTCTGATTCCAGCCTCACCCACCCAGTGTTTGAAAATAAAAATGTAATATTGTTTCAACTTATAGCCAATAAAGACCACCCACTGCTAAACAAAATCAAAATTAAATTTATTTTGAAGATGTAAGTGTATGAGCATCAGTTTACATGGCATGTGTATGGAAATATCAGAAAAATCATGTAGAAACCGCCAGAAAAAAAAAAAATGAACAACTCATTTTTCTTTGCGAACATAATTTATTTTATAAACTATAACTTTAAAAAATGGCTATTTACAACACAACAAAAGTAAATCACAACATATAGAAGTTAATAAAAATAAAGACAATATATACTGGCCAATATACACTGTAAAACTAAGATATTTATTTAACTGGTGTTAGGGTCAGTTATACAGCTGTGGCTATTTGTGACAAAGTTCAACAATCATTCATATCTGCATATAAAAACCAGTAAATAAGGAGTAATAGCATTCATTTTAGGGTTCAATTTTATGACTTGAAATTTGGGAGATTTGTTAAAAATTAATATATTTACAATGTGCAGATATAAGAAAAACACATTATTGTTACCAGTGCATCGCTAAAATGGATTGCTTTAAAAAATTGAGGTAACCCATAAATGGGTTATCTTAATTTTCAATTTGTGCAGACTCGAGATCTGTGGCAGATTCATTGTCAAGAAGAGACTTGTCCAAATTTTTTTTTTCTTTCCTCTTTTGGCCACCATTTCTGTCACTAGCAGTCAGAAGCCATTCTCGAGTCACCAACTCAACCACTGCTTCTGTTGCATTTTTCATAGTCTTGCAAACAGCCCCTGAAATTAATTATGTTACTTAAAAGTAGTTCTTAATGAGAGAATAACAAATGTACTCACATCCATTTACTCGTACTAATCACAAAGGCAAAAATCTACTAGCATAAATTACATGGATTTGATTAATTCTACAGTTGAAAACAGATATAAACATTCATAAATGTTCACTACTGTTTTCTGTCAGAAGCTACCAAAGCTAGTACAACCACTCCCCTCACCCCACAGTCTGGCTAAAACAGTACTCAATGTGAATATTAATATCACCATATGCCCAGACCAGGGCCATTTTCAGTCCAATGACTGCAAATCAAAATTTTAAAATGCAGTCATTTTCAATACACTATGAGCAAAGGATAAAATATAAGCTTAAATGTAAAGCAAAATGTAGAATAATAGCCTTTTTGTCAAACATCAAAAACAATTAAGAGGGTTCCTGCAGATTTTTAAAAAGAAAATTCAAGGGTTTTTAAAGGTATTTTCAAGCTAGATTCAAGGATCATCACGACCACTCCACAAAAAATTCAAGAGTTTCCAAGGGCATTTTTCTGATAAAACAAAACTATTTACACTACTTAAGTTCTCAAATCATTTTGTTTAAATATCGCCCAATTTATTTCCTCAAGCTGTTGACTAATGTGTAGCAATGTTTCCACACCAGTGTTGGCTGCCTGTACAGGCAGACAACACTGACATGGAAACATTTCAAATATGAATTCAGATTATTGGTTTAAGTAGAACATTTTTCTTCTGAGTATGGGGAGTGGACTGAATATAAAACTTTTAAATAAAAATTCAAAGTTTTCAAGGATTGCTGTGTGTCTGGATAATTTTCAAGGGCTATCAAGGCCTGGAATTTTACTTTTGAAATTCAAGGATATTCAAGGAATTCAAGGACCCATGGGAACCCTGATTAAGAAATTGCTAAGGCCTGCAGCACGATTTTCATTTTTAGGATTATATGTGGGCACAAGCCTACCTGCATGAGGATCTACCAGCAGTTACCCTCACATATATAACATTCAGTGTCTTAACATAGTGGTTAATCACAACATTCTGAAAACCAAACTAGCATATCTCCATTTTTCAAAGATAATTCTTACAATTTTTCAACAAAACCATACAGATACAGATATTGTAAGAAGTGGCTTGATGAGCCGGTTCTAAAGATATCCATATCTGTATGGTTTAACTGAGAGAGTCCCAAGAAATTTCAAGCTGTGATAGTCTTATACTGGTTTATTTTTTGGCTGTTTTGATCAGTGATTTGGGTAAATGGTTAACATAGATCTGAGCTCTTTCAAAAAGATATAAAAGAAAAATTGCGTGTTTCACCTCCAGAATGCATAAACTCCATAACATTAATGTCAATACAACTGCTTTGTTAACTGGAAGCAACTGTCATTGTTTTGAAGCAAAGTGGATTATCGGTATCAGCAAAAGATCGCAAATCCTGCCAATATTGACAGCTGATATATGATTGGCTGTCAGCTGCACAACATGTGTAATGGTGATAGCTTATTTTGAAGAAAGTTCAGAAAAAGAAACAGACACGCCCCAAATACAGTTCCACCCGGGATGTTCATTGAGTCACACTGACTGATAGACAACCTCACCTCTCGTCTGTGATATCTAATAGTTCAGCTTAGAAAATGCAGTGCTGCTGATGACAACGTCGGCAGCACTTCATCCAGTAAGATAAACTTCCTTATCTGAGTGGCTTATCACACCTGTGTAATCAGAGCATAGATATCAATTTTGGTATTGGTCAATATTGGATTATCGGATATCAGCAAATACTGATAATACACATATCGGCTCATCCCTAGGAGATGGCTATTCAATCTGGGGAATTGGGTATACAAAGGCTGATATCTTTGATACTTACTGTGAATCACTGATGAAAGTTTCAACTGGCCAAATGAAAGTTTGCCAGAGGATTTAAACCCACTGCCATTGGTTGACTTATCTTATTTTACCAGTAAAACAGAACTTGTAAACCACAGTATACAGGCACCATGTCACTTTCTGAGGTTCCTGCTGGGACCTTAATCAAATAATGTTTTCAACTGAATATCAGATTGATGCGCTTAGATATTTGTAATTACTATACGTTCAAAAGAAACTGAATCTGAGGTTATGAGTACTGATATGAGCACACAATGATGGGTGTGAGTGTCTTTGGTGTGTGTGTGGGATATGGAAACACACATGTGAAGAATGAAGAAAGCAATTGTCACATGTAAGTAGACAGATCAGTTAGAGAGGGGCAGAGAGGTTATTAATGAACCAGCAGGTAAAACCATTAAAATGTACAAATAACCAGGTTATTTTGAACTGCACCATCACTTAGCTTCCAAAGCCTCAACATCCTCTTGACTCCCACAAGGGAAATAAACTGTATCGGGGAGGTTTCTTGTCTCTGAAATGGAGGATGAGAATGGAATATTTTGAATTAGCTGCAGAATTTCCCTCTGCTGGGACAGTTCCTCTTGAATTTTTTCAATTGTGGTGAAAAGCCGGTGATCCTGAACTGAAATAGAAAAAAAAAAGGGAGAGTAGAGTTATGAAATACTTTCTGAGTATACCTCATAACATTAGTAGTTTGCAAATATACTGAAAATAATACACAATCAATAATAATCTCATTTCACATTTGCTTTCTGAAATCGGAGAGATTGCTAAATCAACTATCTGTGACCTTATAGAAGGTCTAGTATAACACTAATATTTATTTACTTTTTCTAGTTTGCCGTGATTAGGGGTAGGGGTTTCGTATTTCAGAAATGGGAATTATGATACCTATTTAACAGGGAAGTGGCACCTTGTTGCAGTGCTCCGAGGGCCTCTAGAATAGTAAAAGACCCCAAAGTTAATATTACAGTATTATATTCCTCATGCTAATACAAGCAAAGTTTTTGTACCTCTTCACCCAAAAGAGAAAACATCCAACATGGCACTGTGGCTATCTGAAGCTAAAACTTATATCATCACACAAATATCAACAGACCAGTGAGGATGTGTTATACAATTTATTGTTTTTAAGTAATCCTTTTGAAACAAGATAGGTTAAATTGATAAAATTCTTGAAACTTAGCACTTTATAGGTATATATTTGTAATTATTAGTGTTTAATTGAGGGGAATTAAAATATAATTTATTTACTGAGAAAAGCCTCTATTGAAAGAAATCAACATTATTTAGTTTTATAAACTATACATATAACACTAAATATAAAATAAAACCAAATTATTTAGTATATCGATTCATACCAGTACAAATACGAAGAAAATTGACTTATAGTTCATCAGAATATCTGAAAAAACAACAGAAAAAATAATTTCACAAAAGGCCAATAGGGTCCAGTTGGACCCCAATTACCATATTTTATGCTATAACATCCGTATGACTGGAAATTTTTAACTCAAAATTTGTGTGTGCATACATAAACTATTGACAATAAAAGTCATGAGATTTGCATAACTTCTTTTAATTTTGCTGGGGTCCCAAGGAACCCTGCTGTCCCACGAAGGGTTAATTACATAAATATTCCACATTAAAATACAATTTCAAAACAGGAAAAAATATAGTCATGAGCAAAGAAAGGAAAAAAGAAAAAAAACATCAAGTCACCACTAAGTGCATCAATCAGTCGCACACCATAATGGTCATTGGAACTTATTGAAGTAAGCCAACATACTCACAGCCTTATTGCAGGCAATGGCAAGGTTAAGTTGTTGGGACCCTAAGCCCAAGCACCCTCACAGGAATCACCTGTCACCTCGGTATGGTGAGCCTCTAATGACAAGAACTCCAATGTCCAGCTCCTCCAGACATCTCAAATGTCACAGGCTGGAATACTGACAAGCCCCAGTATTTTAGGATTTTGTTCTGTTTGGCTACAGAAGCAATGACCTTCCCTATTTACTGCACCATCTAGGATACACCCACACAGTTGTTGTCACGTTTTAATTCTATTGGGCCTCACGAAGCGTTTTGGGCACCCTAATTTGCATAATTGCAAAAAATATGTAAGCTAAGGGAAATAATTCATATGAGCAATGACATGAATTTAAGTAATTCGACAGGAGGTGATTCTAAATAATTATATATATATATTTTTTTTAGTACAAAACCTTGAAACTAGTTTCCAGTGAAGAGAAGGGTGATATCTAAAAGTAAAAGGATATAAATTATTTTTATAATGAGTTAACTATCAAATAACTATTCTCGATAACAGACAAGATTATCAAACGGAAGTTGATTTCAAAACTTCCTGTTATAGTTTCAATTTATCGTTTCGTTACTCAGATTATTCTTTTACTGAATTTTGTTTGTATTTTTCTTGATTTACTTTCAAACTTAAGACCATGTCAAAAGTGGAAGGTAAGAATATAAATTAATTCTATTTCTATTGATATTGTCTTTGTAATAGGTAATAATTCCAATTGCAGTGTGTTTAAGGTGCTCATTTGACCATCCGGGTGTTGGCTATAAACTGCCAAATTCTGTTTTCCCATAAATGTGATCTGACAAAAATAAATTGTAATTACAGTTACTTTTCCCTTACATACATCTTTAGTTGTTATTTGTGATTACCCAGTTACATATTTAAACTGCATTTAATTACTTCATTTAACATTTGGGTTCGGAATTTGAATTAGCGATACCAACTGAGAGTTGCAGAAAATAATTCTTTCAGCTTTCTCCGATTATATATGTTAACAATTATAGTTGAAGATGTGTAATAGTTAAGGAAATTATTTTTAGAACTTACAATACAAATAATGAATGGTTAACTAGTGTTTGTTATGGAGCTAAGTATTTACTCCGTAGAATGGTATTTAAAAAAACCCTTTTGTTTATATTATAACGTTGGTCATGTGAAGACAATTTAATTTTGATATAGATATGCGGTCCATGTCCTTTACCTCCACCAGTGTATATAACTTACATATATTTTATATAACTACTAGAGTACCAATACAGTGTTCATTATGAATAAATATACTGAGTCGTATCCATATGTATTTACTATTCACTGAAAATTACGAAAGGAAGATGAACAAACACTGGTGAATTATTAAATAATAACCAAACCTCTTAGCTCGATTCTGAACATAAGCTCCCAAAAAAGTCCTTGGAGAGCATAATTTGTCAGTGAATCAAAATATAAATACATAGGGAAGTGACTCAGTATATTTATTTGTATAATATATAGTTGTACTGTTTAACTTTTTCAAGTATTTCATTATACATACATGTCTTACAGCAGGTTTTCACACACGATGTATTCTGTTTAAATTATGAGTAAAATGATATGAAACTAAAAAAAAAAAAAGAAAAAAACGAAAATGCCGATCATCTTGTTATAATTTTCGTGCGATCCTTGAGTTTTTACCAATCTCTGCAAGCTCTAAATTTAATAATTCTCTTTAATTTAAATAATAGAAACCTGCAGTTATTGTTTTTTCTTAAATTTCATTTAATTGCACTTGTCTACTTGAATTATATGCTGAGAGAACCGCACTGAACTTAACAGCAATTGGTTTTGTAAACAAACTCTTACAGGCCAATTTACCTTTACAGCAATTCCTACTAAGTAGTGTCTCAGAACTGACTGAGTAATATAAACAACAAGTGTTTTTTCTATTAGACTTGACAAAGATAGCCGAATTGGAGGGTTACCTGCTAAGAACGAGTATATTATGAAAAGTTAGTTTCTTTCGGTAATTGTTGTAGTAGTAGTAGTAGTAGTAGAACTTTGAGACATTTGTTGTTCTGTGATGTTGACTCAACGTCACAGGTATTGATAGTTTACTTAACTTTTATGTTACACTTCAAATGAAGTTTATTCAATTTGTTTTTTACAGTTGCTGCTGTACAGACCCTCACTACCATACAGTATCAGACTTTGATACACATTCTACATAATGTACTTCATACATATATGTATATATATATATATATATATATATATATAGCAATTAGAAAATGGAGGAGAATATGCAGTACCCATCGACTTGCAGTGTATTCGTTGAATTAATTAACTTATTTTGTAACTAAAATGACAAAAATAATAAAGCATTTGTATGTTATCGTTTTTGTCATTTTAGTTACAAAATAAGTTGATTAACTCAACAGAATACACTGTCTGCAAGTCGATGGGTACTGCATATTCTTCTCCATTTTCTAATTACTATATAAATTTAGGGCAAAATAACCCCCCTTTTACCCGCACCCACTT
>NC_068983.1:100218922-100240664 GCF_001194135.2 Octopus bimaculoides
TATATATATATATATATGAGAGAGAGTTCATGCATCACTTTTCCATCTTGACAAAGGTTGGATGGGACTTTTTGAAACAGTGCCCTTCCTGATATCAACTCTACTAGTTACCCCTTATGACATGGATGGATATTGTATGCCTGTTCTAAAAACTGTGATATACCTAGCAATGTATGTTCTTCTATCACTAGCTATATGTACTAGAAGTTCCTCACAGACCACTTTACTATAATATGTATTTAAGGCTCTTTCTGCCCCTCTCCATTTAATCCACATCTAATTCAAGACTTACATGCTTCTTTGTAGTCCATCCTTCTATACATTAATGACCTATGGATTGTCATTTAACTGCACATATTTATATGTCAGTGACACCCTCCAATTTTCAGCATATATTTTGTGTTTCAGCCTAGAGATAAAAATCCATGAGTAAAATGTCAATACTACTCATGGAAACAAAGGTATTACATTATACCAACTTTAAGCAAGCAATTTTCTATTTAAATTATTGTGCTTCCTACAAAAGCTAGGTTTAATATAATTGTCATGATTTTCTATTTTTTTATGGTGGCATAGATTGGATAAGTCTGCACCAGCACAACATTATGCCATTTCTTGCAGTCTCTTTTCATTACCTTTGTGAAGTCCAGGATCCTGTGATCAGCCTTTTCTACTTCTTCCCTCATCTTTTTTGGTCTTTGTTTTCCATAAACTCCTTACATTTAAATTACTTGACATTTCTTCACGTAGGTGTCATCCTTCATATCCATTACTTGTATTTACCAGTGCAGTCTTCTCTCTTGCAAGCTATGATAATTGCTTATAGGAATTCAATAGTCTTCATATACATTTCAGACTGATTTCCTTTACAAAAGGTAAAGGGTTAGATATAGTAAAGTGTTAGCTGATGCAGTCATTGCATGCACCTTTTATTTGAAATCGTTCAAACAAAACCTATCTGCATGACTGGCAAACTTACACTCACCAATATTTCAAATGTTGGTTCACCATTGAATTGTATCTTCCTTCTGTTATTTCTGACTAATGTCAGAGGAGGAAAAGAAGGGGCAGATCACTGAGACTGATGTGGTTGATATTCAGTTTCAGCATTTACAGTTTGTTGTCTGTTAGAGAAAACATGGACAGGGTGAATGTCAGAGGTTACAGTTCTGGGATAGAAACTACTGGGCAAAGTGTTTTATGCAAGATCTGAGAAGACAGTAAAGCTGATGGGTGAGGGTGTGCAGTTAGCAGGTTCAGATGAATAGAGGTCATTGTTGTAGTAGTAGTAGTAGTAGTAGTAGTAGTAGTAGTAGTAGTAGAACTTTGAGACGTTGTTGTGTGTCGGTAATCATATCTCTGGTGACTAGTTGAATGGTCTTTTGGATGCATGGTGGCTGCAGTATTCGAGTGTATGTCTTATTTGAACTTTGAAGCTATGCAAGGCTCTGTGATTAATTACTGAAAATAGAAGTGAAAACTATTCATCCCTTAGTCGTTCGTTCATCGTTTAACGTCCGCTTTCCATGCTAGCATGGGTTGGACGATTTGACTGAGGACTGGTGAAACTAGATGGCTACACCAGGCTCCAATCTGATTTGGCAGAGTTTCTACAGCTGGATGCCCTTCCTAACGCCAACCACTCTGAGAGTGTAGTGGATGCTTTTACATGCCACCGGTATGAAGGCCAGTCAGGTGGTACTGGCAACGGCCACGCTCAAAATGGTGTATTTTATGTGCCAGCCGCACAAGAGCCAGTCCAGAGGCACTGGCAACAATCTCGCTCGAAAGTCCTTACACCCTAAGTATTTAAGATATATTGCTTACTTATATATTGTGTCAGAATATTGTAAGAAATCTGCTTTATTTTACAAATTAATATCCTTGTTATAATATTGATAATGAATAAATATTATTGTTATTAGTTTCTATTAGTATCATATATTGATATAAGATGTTTCTTGCTTGATAATATTACTACCTGAATTTCCTCTTAATTATCCTAATATTCTATGTTCTATTTTACAGAGACATTGTTTCAGTTAAGGGTGAGTATTAAGCAACTTTTGTTTAATGTTGAATTTCTTTTGTTCCCTATCTGATGTTTAAAATGTATATAAATCTATCCTATATATTACCTATATTAATCTGGCACTTAACATTGTAAAAATGTCCATCAAACAAAATATTTAAAAAATGCAACAGCATACATTCATATTTACTGCTTATTAAGCCACTAGAGTTTTACAGTCATATGACAAGTAACTTTGGAAAAGTACTTTTGCCACCATGGGTAATATCAGGAAATTTGGTATACATACAATAATTATAATTTGTCTTTTATCACATTTCTTGGCACTACTTTTACAAAATGAAGAAATGAATGCTAATTTTCAAAAGGAAAAAATATTTATAGCCTTAAAAGATATCAAATGAAACAATATTCAAAAATTAAAAAAAGCTGAAAACAAAATTATTCTCCATGTTGATTTTATGTTATGGAAGTTCACACACACACACATCCCTTCTCTTTCTGTGTGTGTGTATGTATATATATATATTTAGTAGAACCAACTGAGTAACTCAAGGGTCAAGAGTTTCATGTATTGACACTTAGTGCTAACACATAAAACTCTCAGCTCTTGAGTCACTCTGTTTCTGCTAAATATTAATAAAAATATACATATACTCATATTTTGAGTTCTATTTTTCCTGTATGCATCACCATACCAACACACACACACACACACACACTCTTCTTTTTTCACTCTCTATAAATAATTTTTTTTCACTATGTGCCTGCCACCAAACTTAGTATGTCCACTCATCTTGAACCTGTTATGCTAACTGTCTTTTTCTACTCTCTCTTCCCCCTCTTTTTATATGATGTAAATTGTAATGGAGAAATTTTTTTCAATAGCTAAGAATGGGAAATCATCAAGCATTGCTGAATTCAGATAATTATCCAAACTGATTTTATGAATATATATATATATATGCACATAAAATACACCATTTTGAGTGTGGCCGTTGCCAGTACCGCCTGACTGGCCTTCGTGCCGGTGGCACGTAAAAGCACCCACTACACTCTCTGAGTGGTTGGCGTTAGGAAGGGCATCCAGCTGTAGAAACTCTGCAAAATCAGATTGAAGCCTGGTGTAGCCATCTGGTTTCACCAGTCCTCAGTCAAATCGTCCAACCCATGCTAGCATGGAAAGCGAACATTAAACGACGATGATGATGATGATATATATATATATATTAGGTGTATAGGAAGAAAATATAGTATATTGCCTTTATTGGATTTCATCCATTTACGAAGTTATCCACTATTTGATGCATCCTCTATACCAATTGGCTCTGTATTCATTTATTGTAATATCGAAGCACTTACAACATACCATAAATTAAGACCTACCTCTTTAATAAGGTATGTGTGCCTGCGAACCCAGGCAGCCTGGGTTCAATTCTCTGCATGAGAATATGTTATTTACGTACAAGCAGATCTGTGTAGTTCTGAAGTTTGCTTCCCAACCATATGGTAGGGTGCATGAGTGTGAATCATAATTTCTTAGATTACTTAGTAATTACATTCTTTAGGAAAACACTCTTTCCTTAATAATTTCATTTTCTAGGGAAGCACTTTCACGCTTTTGCAAAGGAAAACACTTTTACCTTCAATTAAGCTTTTATGGGGTGGCAGTGAATAAACAGTAAGGAAGTATTCCAATTTCTTGTTATCATTTATCTATTTTTTATTATTTTTGAACACTTCTGCCAATATTATTTTTACATCATATTTAAAGAAGCTTTTGTATTGAATGAAATTGAGAATTTGAAGTAACAACAGAAAGAATGAGGTGATAGAGAGACAACGGAAACAGGAAGAACAAAGGTAGGAAATAAAAGGAACCAAGAGATAATGAAATATGACAGAATATAAACATGAAGAGCACTGACTGTATTAAAGGAAAAAGTTAACAGATATGAAGGAGAACATGGATGATGAACAGTGAGCTGATTATATGGGATAGTTTTTGAGAGAGAAGTGAGATGACTGCAGAACAGTGAGTAGAATATCAGGAAGAACTTTTGAGAAAGGAATTGTGTAAGACAAGAAAGCATAAATGAAGAACAGTTGCTTAATTTGGGAAATGTTCAGACAAGAAGATAATATCAGAATGGAAATGAAAGATGTTACTTATTGATGGTGACTCTTATTTACAACTGTTACATGATGTCAAGACCAGGAGATAATAGTGCACACACACACACACATGATGGGCTTTTATCAGTTTCCATTTACCACTCACAATGCTTTGGTTGGCCTTGAGTTATAGTGGAAGATTAAGATGTTATGCAGTGGAACTAAACTGGAAACCATGTGGTTAGGAAGCAAACACAGCCACACTAGCTCTTATATGCATATATATAGATATACATGTATATTTATTATATGATGGACTCTCCTGTTGAAGATGATGTGTTAGTGTTCAGCTTTTGCCAAATGACATGCACAAATGATTTGTTTATAGTAATCAAATATTTGTGGCACACATTAGCTCACACTCACCATCAAATTGGCAATGAGTGGATAAGTGCACAGTGTACCACACATCAGGTGTCGAAGTGATCATAGAACAGTGTGAGATGAAATGTTTTTTTCAAGAACACAACACACCACCCAGTCTATGAACTGAAATCACAATCTAGTGATCATGAGTGCAACACCCTAACCACTAAGCCATGCACCCTCACACACACATACATGCGTGCACGCACACACACACACATATATATGCACATCAAAGTAACAGTAAGAATTAGTAATGCAATAATGTAATGGTATCCCACTGAATATATTGTCTTCAAGAAAGAGAGCTCTATATTGAATCAGCATTATGCAAGGTATTACTGCGTATATGTATATGGCTGTGTGGTTAAATAATTCGATTTCTGATTATGTGATTTAAGGTTCAGTCCCACCTAGGGTAAGTGTCTTACTATAGCCTTTAGTCAACCGAAGCCTTGTAGATTTTAGTAGACAGGAACTGAAAGAAGTTCATCATTATCGTCATTTTAGCATTCATTTTTTTCTCATGCTTGCATGTCTGGGATGGAATTCATTGAAGCAGATTTTCTACTGCTGGATGTCTGTCACGTTGCCAACCCTCACCTGTTTCTAAGCAAAGTTAGGTTTCTCCCTTGGGTGGGCATATTTCCATGGATGTTAGGAAACAAAGGATACTACTTGTAGGACATTGATGTGCATTTATAACTATTGCATGAGATCAAAGAGACACAAACACACACACACAAGTACAAGCATTCATGCACACACACAAGTACACACACACTATATATACATACACACATACATATACAAAGGGCTTCTTTCAGTTTATTATCTATCAAATTCATATGCAAGACTTTATTTGATCTGGGGTTGTAAGAGGTACCATACATGGGCTCTTTTCCCAGTGTTGCAACAGCTTATGATAAGGAGCTTTATACATTGTCACAAGTGGTACCAGCCTTTTAGATTAGAAGAGGATGTCCACAGAAGACAATCCCTAATTTGGATGACTTTGCATGACAACAGACAATGATCATATTGCAAAAGTGCATGCTGTGAGCTATGAAAGTCATTACCTGACTGTTCATGAAGAAGTGGGAATCTGTAAAAGTTCATACCTCATGATTTTAAGTGAAAAATTGAAGATGCATCACCTTCCTTCAGATTTTGTGCAGTGTCAGCTGATATGAACAAACTGAAAACCAAGAGTCTGTTAGAAGTTGTTTGATCATTCAAATGCCAATGAAAATTGAACAGTGTCCTAATGAGTGATGAAATGTGGGTGTTTGGCAATGATGATGAAACAAAGTAGTAGTCATTGCAGTGGATTGCTCACACAAATTTGATGGTGTGGTTGTTCTTTTTATATTGGAAGAGCTTCGTTCATCATAAGTTGACCAGTGATGATTTGTCCAACCGTTGCCAGCATGGAAAAATGATTGTAGAAATGATGATAACAATGATTGAATATTCAGTAGCTAACTATATTACTAGTATGTTGACATTATCATTCTCATTCTACTTTTGATTAAGTGAAAGTCATCCTAAGTGTATAATTCATTTCATAAGTATTTTTCTTTTATAGTTCACTACAAAACAACTTGAACGACTGGCACGAAAAGCAGAGAAAGAACAACATGCGCAGGAAAATCGCGTAAAAAAGGTAATCTCTTTAGTTGACTGATTGTAAAAAAAGTGTATGAATGTTTGAGTGTTTGATTGTGTGGTATTTTGATATTAAAGTACAATGTATGAGCATAGATGGACAGTAGTTTTTCATTGTTTTTGATGACATCTAGTGAGCTAAAACTAGGCAGTCTGAAGGTATATTAATTAGTGTGTGTGTGTTTGTGAATTAATGTAATGATATTGTATAACAGTAGTGTTTGGAGATACTATTGGATCTGATATTTTAGAAGGCAATGAGCTGGCAGAATTGTTAGCACGCCAGGCAAAATGCTTAGCAGCATTTCATCCATCTTTATGATCTGAGTTCAAATTCTGCTGGAGTCGATTTTGCCTTTCATCCTTTTGGTGTCAATAAAATAAGTACCAGTGGAGTACTGGGGTCGATGTAATCGACTTAGCCCCTTCCCTGAACTCACTGGCCTTGTGCCAAAATTTGAAATTAATATGTTAGTGACTGTAGTAAATGTGACATTTCCTGGATTGATAGATATGACTTTTGGAAAGGGTCAGGTACTATTGAGGACTAATGCAGTTTTTGGACACTGGAAAGCAATTCCAATCACTCTAATGCAGTTTTAATTGTGTTGAATCCGAAGTCAATATATCTTATATAAGGGTCAGAATACTTATTTCAAATATAACTCATCTTTAAAATAAACAAGAGGATTGACTACAGCACTTGTGCTGCTGTCACATAAAAGCACTTGTGCTGCTGTCATGTAAAAGCACTTGTGCCTGTAGCATGTTACAAACATCCAGCACACACTGTAAAGTGGTTGGCATTAAGAAGGGCATCCAGCCATAGAAACCAAGCCATGTCAGACTGAAACCTGGTGCAGCTTGCCAGAACTGGGCAAGCTGTCCAACCCATGCCAGCATAGAAAACAAATATTAAAGGCTGATGATGATAACTTCTACCAGAGATCTGGGGGAAATTTGTTTGTAATTTTTGGAGATGGGTACTATTTATGTATTTTAAATGTTGCTCATTGTTTGAAATTAATTTCAGAATGTGCCAGAGATTCTTATCAAAAATTGTAAAGATTTATCAAGAATTTATTAAAGTTTTAAATGGACATAAGGTAATATGTTTAACGTAGATTTGGTTGGAAATGTTAAAGAAGTCCATCATTAAAGGTTATTAAAAACTGGAAGATGATGTATTTTGGGTGAATGAAGACATTTATGGATTGAAGCAGTACAAGTACACTTAGCCTCTGTGACAATGAAAAGAGTGAGAAATGGTAGTGCAATTAGGAATGGAACAAAGTATACCCCCAGTGGAGTAAATAGGGAGACCTGATGTATACATGAATGTGAATATGGTGACTAAAGTAATAAGTGACTTAAACCAAAGTAATTAATAACTTAACCCTTCATTATTCTGATTACTCTATCGAATGTAATGCTTATTTATTCACATTGTTTTGAATCAATTATGCATTATTTTGTAGCTTCAAGATTCCACTGGTGTTTTTTGTATAATTTTAGAATGACATTGTAAAGTAGGTGTGAGAGGTTGGATCTGCTCAGTTTTAACGTAAAACAACTAGGATATTTGGGCCGGATATGACCAGATTAAATGCTAAAGAGTTAAAGATTGGAAAAGCTGTCACTTCATTGCAGATATTTGCTGAGATGTTGAGACATCAGGATGAGTTTGTTTTACACTAATTTCATAGTGAACTATGTTGTACAATAAGGTCATCATCAACTGCTACAAAATTAAGGATAAAGAGATTCTCAAGAAAGAAAATTGCTATTGCTAAGCCCTTTTTAAGTTAACAGCTCCAGTAAAGTTAGTATGTACATTGATTGTGTGAATCAGTAAGAAAGTGGATATTAAAATCTGTATCTCCTTTCATATTATATCATATTTATCTATTTCTTATTTTCTACTCTTTTTCTTTTTGCAGGCAATACAGCAAAAAAATATTGAAGTTGCTAAAGTTTATGCAGAGAATGCTATTAGGAAAAAAAATGAACAATTGAACTACTTGCGTATGGCTGCTCGTGTAGATGCAGTATCAAGTAAAGTGCAGACAGCTGTCACAATGAAACAAGTATGAACTTTTTCATTGTTCTCTAAGAATTCTAATTCAATATTTTTGTACATATTTAGCAAATTTCTATTTCATTTAACTTTCTAAAGTTTTCAACATTTATTCCTGTAACTTCAATTTTTTGTTGATTCATTTCAGTACTATTTTCATATGAAACTTTTGCTTGAAAAGTTCATATCCTTAGAATAATTCCAATGAATATTTAATAATAAGCAATAAGACTTTTCTCTATCATTGTCTAAGATTCCTAATCAAAACTATTTGTACTAGTTAAACAATTTTATGGTTAATTAATAATCAAGTTATTGATGGTGATAAACACTATAAAGAAAGGAAGTGTGTTCCTGGATAGCCAAGTCATTGATTCATCTTTGATTTCTGGTTTTAGTCATTCTTTTCACCTTAAATTGTTCATCAAGTATTATGCAAATATATTTCCCTTTTTCTAGTTCATACATGATGATAGTAGGCAAGAAACTAAAACTTTAGAGCCAGTTAATAGCTTGGTTAATGAATGAAGTCTTTGAGAGGAAACTTGTGTTAGCTTGTTCCAAGATTACCTATTTTTGCATGAAACATTTTCTATCAGCTTACAGCTTCATATAAATGTAATTCTTAGATTTCACAAAAAGTAAAATATTTATACCAAAATTTACATAAAATCGTTTAAAATTTGTAAAATAGTGAAACTAAGTTGAAACCAGCAACTCAGGAAAAGATTTATTGCCTGTTATTAAATATTTATTTTATTAAGAATTTGAAATTTCTTATCAAAATGGCCTTAAAATGAATCAAAGATGAACCAAAAAACAGTCTTATGAATTACAAACTTTAAAACTCAAAAACTTTTTGTTATAGGAATAAATGTTGAAAAATATATATTATAAACAGTATACTATGTTTTCAACAAGCAATATAAAAGAAGTAAATTCCTAGCAGTATTTGAGCTCAGAATGTAGTGGAACAAGAGTAAACTTTTAGAGGCTTTTAACCCTTTCGTTACTGTATTTATTTTGAGATGCTCTGTGTTTCTTTGAATTACTTTAAATATAACAAAGAATTTAGTAAAATAACTTAGTTATCATTAAGCTAGTTTTAGGAACATAAATTGTGATTAAGGTTTGGTGGAAGATTTTAATTCAAAACTTATAAAAACAAGACATTTGTACTCAGAGCCAGAGCCGGTTTCAGCCAGGTTGGTAATGAAAGGGTTAAACTATCATTCTAGCCTATCTACCAACATGTATTCTTAAGTATTGAAAGTAGTCTAGTTTCCTTATATTGATATTAGGTCATGAATTCGTAAGGAAGGAGCAGAAACTTATTTCATCACCTTTAGTTCATTTCTGTACTTATTAATGAAAGCCAAAACCATCCTTCAGTATTTGAACTCGGGATGTAGAAGAGAGAGAGGAGCTAAACTGAAAAGACCTTATCCTTATACTTTACCATTGCTGCCACGTCATCACTTCTCTTATTGTTCCCAATTAATGAAACAGATGGTAAAAAACAGCAAAGTTTTATTACAATGTGCAGTTTCTGGTTCTTTCAACTCTGGGTTAAAACCCTGTTGATTTTGCTTTTCTCCCTGTGCTGCCTAACTGGCTTTCGTGCCGGTGGCACACCAAAAGCACCATTCAAGTGTAGTCGATGCCAGTACCACCTGACTGGCCCTTGTGCTGGTGGCACATAAAAAGCACCCACTACACTCTTGGAGTGGTTGACATTAGGAAGGGCATCCAGCTGTAAAAACCTTGCCAGATCAGATTGGAGCCTGGTACAGCCTTGTGGCTTGCCAGTCCTCAGTCCAACCTATGTCAGCATGGAAAGCGGACATTAAATGATGATGATGATGATCCATGATGTTAATAATATAAGTACCAGTAGTCTACTTGGTTTGATTCTGTTGGTTACTCATCACCTATAGAATAATTAGCTTTGTACCAAAATAATTTATATTCCTCAAGTTTCAAAAACTTTTGGAGAATACTGCTGGAGAAGTCTTAAAGCTACTTAAAATAGTATTATTGAAGTACCTCTATAGACATGTTTATGTCTAATGTAAGTGATTTATCTGTTTTCTTGTTCGAGTCTTATTGATGTTTTTATTTTTATTTTAGGTGGCCAAAAATATTGAAGGAGTCACAAAATCATTGGAGAAAGCAGCATCTGCATCAGATTTAGTAAAGGTAAAAATCATCTGTATTCAGTTTATATATATGTTGGTTAAACTGACCTTGAATAGAAGAGGAGGGCTTGCAAATTCAACATGTTAAATGATGCAGAATTAAGAATGTTTGTATACAATTTTTTTCTACTACTGATAAAATGTTTTTAACCAGTGTGCTGTAAAATGGGTTGTTACATCAACATTTTTTTTTTTCCCTATTTTCCATAAGAAAGACATCAGGAGCAGATGTGGAATCATCCTTCAGAGAAAGGACATTCCCGGTCCCCACCTAAATGGCCCTCATCAGACTGAGCTGAGATTTCCTACTCCTGGTGAATGACACCTTTGCACCACTCCGGTGACAACCCTCCAATCTTTCCTGTCCTTCAGGGCTTTCCCCATTTGGTGGATGGGAGTGCTGATGGCTTTGTCCCAGTCATTTCACACAACATGCCTTATAGGTAGTTGGTGTACTTCCCTGGGGAAGAGAATTTTGGAGGTTTGTACAGGAGTTTGTTGCTGGTGAGGGTTTTACAAGGTTGAAGTGCAGATCTTACCTCAACTTCTTTTAGTTGCCTTTTATGACACATAGAGGAGACAGGTCTATTCTTTCGCATGTCCAAGGCCCCTAGGAACCGCCGGAGCTTCTTTGGTATCAGGATGCTTTACAGGATTATGGGTTGCCATACTGTTTCGCCATGTTGCTCAATTTTCCTAGTCAAACCCTGCTTACCATGTTCTTTTCACTGAGGTTCTAGCTGGGATGATGGCTCGTATTGGTCAACCACATGGCAGATAAGACAGTATTTCACAGAGATGGGGACTGACTGTGACTCTGCTTGAGAGGACCCAGGAATATACTGACAAATGGTGAATGCAGCAACGCACTTGAATGGTGCATGCCCCTACACCTTATTTGACCTGACAAGAAAAGAGCAGTGCCCATAGCCATTTTGCCCCACCCATCCTACCAAACTGAGACATCAAGGTGACTGGATGAATTTAATGTAATTTGTATTCTAGGGAGTGAAGAGAGACTTTCGAAAGTTTGTGAGATTTATGTAAAAGAATCAGTTTGAATGAATAAGCACTTTATCCATAACCTTCACATTTTTCTATGCTCGATTCTGAAAGTTTGCTAATTTAGTGACAAACTTATTTTTATTGAATGTATCAATCCCATTCAGTAACATTTTTGTTATGAGAAAATTTTTTTATTCAAAGTGTTTCTATATTTATTGTCTATCTTTATGCTGCTTGTTTTTTGCTTTTGGTTCAGTTTAATCTAATAGTTATGTCATCTTTCTCCTAGATTGAACAAATAATGCAAAAGTTTGAGAAGCAATTTGAAGACCTTGATGTTAAAACTTCTGTGAGTATCATACTATTTCTATGTTTTATTATTGTTTATTTTCAAGGTTTTTGTTATTAGTTGTTTCTGTTTTCTTGTCTTGTAACAATGTTACAAGACATGAAAATAAACCATTAACAATACAAACTTTGCACTAAGTAAAGTTTCTCTGATTTATTGCTAAAAAATTTCATTGAAATATCTTTTGTATTTTTAAATCGACAGCTCATTTTGTTAGTTATATTCTCAAATCCTTTATTATTCTGTTACCTATTCACAGCTAGCTTGAGAACCATTTTGAGTTAAGTGTCAAATGCTACGGACACTTTGCAATGCTGGTAACAGAATATAAATTCTCTACAACTCAGTTGCTTGTCCAGTATCTCATTAACTTGGTCATTTATGGTTTTCATATGCATAAGCTAAAGAGAACCATAGAACATAGCAATTGTAATTTATTATACTCCTACTCCCAAACATATTAAGCAAGATGCATTGTGTTATCAGGTTTTTTTTTTTTTTTTTTTTTTTTTTTTGTTATAGGTTTATTCCATTTATTTCTGATCCCTGTTGCTGTCAGAAATATTCTCTTTAAAATCTGTTTTTATATGTATTTTCATGGATTGCTGTTATGCAGCTGCTATTAAGAAATAAATAACAGAAAATATGGACAGACATTTCTAATAATATTACAATGTACTAAAACTTAGCCCAGTTTTCAAGGCACTAAGTTTTTGAATAACAACCTCATTCTTTGGAATTGATTATCAGTTAATCAAAAGCCTTTTCCATATGAGATATGCGTTACTACAAATCACTCATTAATTTGTTAGAGCAGTGAGCTGTATCTCATCATGGTCCTTATTTATAGCTATGAGGGCTGAATCATCGGAAGTTAGATGTCTATATAAGGAGTTGGTGAGTCCTAGTGATTAAATATAAAATTGTTTTCTTTATCTGTGAGGCAACACCTGAAAGGATTTGAATAGTTTTGACCCAAATACCAATGAATAAAACACTTATTTTATAGGTATTTATGGACAATATTTTACATCCATTTCTTTCTATTCTTGCATGGTTGGAATTGTTTTTGTTGGAGCAATTGTTTTTTACAGCTGGATTCCCTTTCTACTACTGAACTACTCAACTTTAGTGGTCAGACAAGCTGAAAAAAGTAGAACTGTGTCTAGCTCAGGAACATAACACAATGACCATAGCAGTAAGGTTTGAACTTGATACCCATGGAATCAGTAGTCCACTATTGTAATCTCATTGTGCCAATTTACTTTTACAAATATCTCCCACAGTATTTTGTTTTCCTTTTTCTCTGGAGTTGTTAATCTTTTTTTTTTTTTTAGACATTGGAGTCGTCAATGAGTTCTGCTACCACTTTAACAACACCTCAAGATCAGGTTGAAGCACTGATACAACAAGTTGCCGAAGAGAATGGCCTGGAGATGATAGACCAGCTCAAAGATCTGAACCCTGCTTCAGGCTCCATTAGATCAACAGTTACTGCAGATTCTGTTAAAGAAGATGATCTTACTCGAAGGTGGGCATCTTATAAGTCATTTGCTAATTTTTGCACTGCAGAGTAAGAAGCTTGTTAATAGACCCTTTTAAAAGTAGAAAAAAAAACATTAAAATATTTCATCACTGAATTTAGCTGAGAACTGCTATCTGACATGTAAATATGGTAATGATTATGTCAATGGAGTAGTTATACATTTTTTTATTAATTTAGATATATATAATTCATACATATATTTTTACCTGGCACCAGCACCCATGAGCACGCAAGATTAGGATTGCTCAGCTGAAGAGAGATGCAGGCATGTCCCCTACATCCCTCTTCAACTGAGCAATCCTAATCTTGCAGGTTTGTGGTTGCTGGTGCCATGTAAAAAGCACCCAGTACACTCTGTAAAGTGGTTGGCATTAGGGTGGGCATCCAACTATAGAAACCATACCAAAACAGACTTGTAGCCCAGGCAGCTCTTCAGCTGGCCAGCTCCTGTCAAACCAGCCAACCCATGCCAGCATGGAAAACACATGTTAAATGATAATGATGATAGTGTGTATTAAAAGATTACAGGTTAGTTCACCACCATCAATTCATCAGAGGAGAGTTCACTGCCATCAATTCACCATGAGGAAAGTTCACCACAAAGAAAGTTTACCAAGAAAATATATCCATAGTATCTGATCATTGATAGTTAAAAACTATTTTATTTAAGAAAAACGTGAGAAAAATTGATGTTGAAAAATTATGTTGAAAAATTGATGTTGAAAAATTATGTTGAAAAATTTGTACGGTGAACTTTCTCTGTGGGGAATTGATGATGGTGAACTTACCAGACATGGTATTAGAAAGGAATTTTTTGTGTTTGATTGTCTTAAACTAAGTGATGTCAGTGGATAGATTGATATGAACTTTGAAATTAGACTGGAATACTCTAGTATCTAATGTTTGTTAAGAGAAGTACACTCACTTAAAGACAAAAATTATGATGCATAGTATTAAATGTGAACAATGCTATAAGATAAAAGTATATTCTAGATAAATTAGCAAAGTTAAGCCAGTAAAACCTTTAACCTTGTCATATCTGGCCCAAATATTCTACCTGTTTTATGTTAAAACTGACCCAATCCAACCTCTCACACATACCCTACAATATCATTGTAAAAATATACAAACACACCATTGAAATGTTGAAGCTACAAGATAATGTGTGATTAATTCAAAACAATGTGAATAAATATGTATTACATACGACAAAGAAATTTGAATGCTAAAGTGTTAAACAAAAATTTTTTTTCTGTACAAAAGATAGGCTGTAGGAAACAAATGTAAGGTACCTGATGCCGCATGTAAGTGAGACATGAGTGGATAAAAGCTGTATGATCAAGTATGCATTAAGAGGTGGTACACAAGTAAGAGAGACTAGCTAGGAATTTAGTCATTAACCGAAGTGTGTGGAAGAGAACACTGCTAGTCTGTATGAGTAATATAAATAAACAAGCTGTGCCTTTAAAAAAAGTGTCATATACTGACAGTGAAAGGTGCCCATGATAAAGGAACCCCCTATAGAAACATGGGAAGAAGTAGTTGAGAGCATATCTCAAGATATTGGTCTTCATTGATGAAATAAATTAGGATCAAGACAAGTGTCAACACACCTGACAGATGTACCCAGCATGTTCTAACATAAAAAAAAACAAATTAAAATGATGATAATGATTGGGACTGTATTATGACAAGAAACAATTATCAGGAATCAAGTCATTTTATTTAGCTCAGTGCATGTCCACTTTTTGTTGCAAGTGGACCAGAAATAACACTAATGATTTTATAGCAACCACCGGTGCTGAAAAGATTAGGTCTCTCCAATGCATCTCAGATCTTTGTTGAACTATGAGGAAATATGAATGGAAGAGCAAATGGAATTTATGCTAGACTGCTGCTCACATAAATGTTGAGTCCAACTTCTCAGCATATCACTGTGGCAGTCATTGATAGAACATTCCTTGTAAAACCCAACTTATTTGGGATGGCTTCTTCAGTATTGTGGCAATCACCACTACAACACTCCCCAATGGAATCTGGTGCACAGTCTCCCAGATGGAATTATATATTTGAGACAGTGCCAGTTTAACCACCTGAGTATTTGATACAAGTATTGTGGGGAATAGCATCAACCAGTTTAAAATGATTGAGCTTTGGTTCATATCAGATGTTGGGATTAAACTATTTAAGCAAAACTTCTCTAGGTTCAGAGACCCATCCAAGTAAAGACTGTCCCATTATCAAGCAACACCAACAACACTGAAAGTTAAATAGTTTTTTATAAGACATTCAGTTGGTTGCAATGTAAAGGAGAGATCTAATTACATGGAGTGATTCTTCAAAATGTCACTGCATTGTTTTCTTGTAACTTTCTTGACTATAGGCTAGTGTTATTGTACTAAATAGAGTTCCTTTTAGATGTTTTATTGGAGTTTTGTTCTTGTAAAATTTAGAAATATCTTGAGACATAAATTAGGATCTTCAATCTGAGTAGATTGAAGCTAGAGTATCAAACAAGAAGAATATGGTTTGAAGACAGTAAGGTACTGTAGGAGCTGTCATAGCACAATATTCAAATGCAAAGGGAAACTTAAAGTATTTATAGTCACAGGCAAGTAGTGGTAAGAACTTCCTTAGAAAATGGCAAGTTCTTTGATTTGACATAGTGCCATGATCAAGTCACTCTAGCAATAGGTTGACAATTCACTCCAAATTATAGTTCCAGAAGCATTAGTTTCAACATGTAGTGGAATTTAATAAGATAGGTGAGAGAAAGGCATTAACTATTGAAATTTTAAGCTGATGAATAGCATCAAGGTGTGCATTTTGCAGTGGAAAAGCAGGATTTACTATTAGGTACTTGGACTGGAAATAACAATAGGGATTTCATCACAGAAAACTAGTCTAAGAGAATTTAGAATAAGGAATAATTCCTAAGATTGTTAATGCTGGTGCTGATTATTGATGCTGAAGTAGCATAATAGGACATGATACAATGTAACATAGTTGTGTAGTATCATCATTTTATATCTGTTTTTCCATGCTGTCATGTGTTGGATGGATTTCACAGTGTCTCATCACTTGTCACATTTCTTCTTCGTCAGGTACATGTAGCAACAGAAAACCAGCCATTTTCATTTGTATGGGATTTTTTTTTTATTGCTGAATGCATTTCCAATCATCAATCAATTTACAGCATTGACACTGGATACATTTTATTGTGCCATTGAACACTAGAAAGTATGTCACACAACAAAAGTGCCTTTTCTACCATGTATCAATTTTATTCAAAAATACTTTCTAGTTGGGTTTCCTGTGCAGGGGCTTCTGGAATCCACATTTCCTTTTGTTCCCTTTTATACATTTTTTCAGTTGGATGCCCTTCCTATAACCAACCACTTCACAACATACACAAAGAGCATTTTATCTTGTCATTGGCACTAGTAAGGTTGTCTTTGACAAAATTAAGGAGTACCCTCTCCCCTCTGCCCATTTGTTCCTTTTTTTGTCACATGTATTGCTATCTTTGTTCATCTTTACTGGAGGGATCAGGCAAACAAGATATAACAGTGTCTCAATAAAATGGTAGAGTGAGGCTGTCTCTGTGATGTATGTTTTTATTACATGTAATAATGTTTTTCTGTATTGTAATTATTATTTATATTTCTCTTTGCATTTTATCTTGCAGATTACAAGCTTTGAGGAATTAGTCATCGTTGTATATTTTTTTTTTTTTGCTTTTTGATGAGAGAAATAATGGTGATTTACACGTTATCTGTAAATTGAATTAAACATACACCAAATGCTGACATCCGCCCAATATGGAAGCCTCCTAATCCACTTACATTATTTCATGTACACTCTTATATATATATATATAAATATGAACAAGTTTTGTTTTAAGGTTTTAAAGACTGTTTCAAAAATAAACAGACTTGTTAAGTTGCAAAAGAAATAAATTTACATCTTTTTCAGAATTTTTTTTCAAAATCAGAAATTACTTTATTTTTCAAAGATTTCTTGCCTTAGCAGTTTATAAAAAGTAAGAATTATGAAATTTCTGTACAGTCTTTCATCATTTTCCTACAAAACTCCAAATTAAGAGACGTTTTTTAGTTTCAAAGAGAAAAATGGCTCGACTGACTTGCTCATTTTCATGGACATCATATTGTTTTTCTTCTGTTATTTTTCTTTCACTCCAGATCAACTCTCTTTGTCGCTTTCTCGTATCTTTTGAATCTGTGTATATTTTGTTTTTTATTTATTGTTGAAAAAATTATAAAATAAAACTCATGCCATTATTTTTATTAATACTTTATATTAATCATTCGGTCTCTTTATATCAAACCAAATGCAAATTGTAGATTTGGAAGAGTGATGATTCAACATGTTTGTAGGTCTTCATGTCATGGCAGTTTTTTGGAGACAATTTTAAGTTTTTCAAATGTATTAAAGATGCCAATCACCAAAATTCTCCAAGTGGAAGTGTTTGTTTTTGGACATAGTCTAACTTTTTGGTAGATGTTATTAAATATTATAAACATCAACTTGAATCAGAAAAACAAGCAGCTGGCTAACTGAGGAGATTTAATTTATGCATTATTATAATTACTAGGTGACTGTGTTCCTAATTATACTACAACATATCTGCTGTCCTATATCAATATAGGTACTTTAAATGATTTTCTCGTTATTTTAACTGTAGTATTTTATCTCCACAAATAGCTTACTTGCTTCTCATACTAGTTATTTAGCACTATCTTAGTCTGATGTTTGCATTAAGAATAATCCCATGAACTCATGGGATTATTTTCATTCCAAGCACCAAACCAAGATAGGACACCTTACTGTGTACTGGACATTAATAAAATAACCTGCCCTGCTAGCACTAAGTAGCTAACAAATTATCCATGGAACAAATGAGACACTTATGGAGTTGATATAGTAAGGAAAAAACTCAACATAATACAATTTGGAGAGGGAATGGCAGTCACTCTACTATGTAAGTGATAATGTGTTGTTTCCACAAGCCATAAATGCATAGTTTAAGTTCTGTCAACAAGCCTGTTGTTCATTTTACAATCTCAAATTGGTTTTGATAATGTGGTAGTGTCATTTACATTAAAATCTTAGCTGTAAATTTTCAACTGTTTACTAAAGGGCTAATATATTTATTGCATTGAAATTTTATTTTAAAATATAATTTCAGTCAGCATCATCTGTAGTTTTTATCACATTGGATACCTTCATTATCATCCTCATTTTGCGTTTGCTTTCCAAGTTGGCATGGGTAGGACAGTTCAACAGGATTCAGTAGGTGCATTTTTTATGGCATCAACACTATAGAGGTTGCCTCAACATCAGCAAGACTAAAGAGCTCTCTCAAACTCTATGTTGTCGTTATTCAGTTTCATTACTAAACACTTAGAGTAAACTGGGTGCTCTTTGTGGCACCAGCGCTGTTAGGGTTGCATTGTAGCCTGCAAAGTGAAAGAGAGCACCCTATGATGGAAAATACATCAGATTTATCTATCTATGCACAAGAATTTTGACACATTTATTAGGTGCAAATTCATAAAACTGTTTGAGACTATAGATAGTATTTTATAAGTTAAAGTACCAATTATGAAATTTGGGGTTAAAATACATTTTTAAACTTAGTCAAGTTTTTCTGGATACTTGTGTACAGAATCTCATTTGATATTTGCACATCTACTTAGCAAATGTTGTCTTTGATATTTGCACATCAACTTAATAAATGTTGTCTTTTCCTCACTAAATATGGAGTAAAAATTTTTGATGTTTCACTCCATTAAATAATTTAACTATATATTAGAGACAATGGTTTGTGCAGATAAGAGAGGAGATAAGTTGGCAGTTGAAGATCAAAGCAAAGTTGGATTAGGCTTGTTATAACTGACCTTAGTAATGTAGGTTTCAATGAAAACATCAAAGAAAAGTCAGGATAAAGTGAAACACCTTATTTACCAGTACCTTATTTACTTACCTATATATTTTTGCACTGTAAGAGAGAAAAGTACTGGAGAATAGTGTAATCTTATTAAGTAAAATAAAATAAAACTCAGTATCATCTTTAAATATGTAAAATATCCAATTTAAAATTGCAAGTTAGTCTGAAATGTCTTCATAATAGTTGTATTTTTGTTAAGATGATTTAACAGGTTTAAACTATTCTATAATGTCTTGGTGCACATCTGTAGGAAGATTTCAGTTTGATAATATACACTGTTCTTAGTCCTTATAGCAGTAAAATGTACCTATGTATGACATCTATATACTCCTTGTTGAACAGGTTCCTGAGATTTGTTTCAGTGGCAATGAGTGGATATCAACACTTCAGCCTTTCACTTGGTAGACTGACATCCTATTGACTTAGTCACACTTATGGTCACATACATAATTTGCAATGAAAATTAAGTTAATTACTATTTTATGACTTATTCATGCAGAAATTCTCCAGGAAGCAAAATCTAATACATTTTGTGTGCGTGTGTAAGAAAGAGAAAGAGAGATTAATTGAATAGATAATATAATTATGGTAATTATATTATAATGAATAAATTAATGGTTTATTAAATTGGCTGAAGACCACAGATCTGTTGAAGATTACAATTAACTGAGTCAATCACTGTACACACTGTCCTTTTTCTACCAATTCTAGAGAGGAAGCAATTTTGAACCAGGAACATAACTAAAAATGGAAAAATGTTTAAGTCCAGTATTCTGTCTTTTCTGCTTGTCTATCTTAAAAATAAAAAGAAAGATTCCATGCCATATATCTAATGTTGGACACAATGGAGCCAGTTGTAATGAAAATAGAATGAAACTTACCTATAAACTAAACATCAAATTAGTGAAATGGTTATATGATCCTTCTAAATTTAACTTTATTTCTAAAATAGTTATCATGAGTACATTATTATATATTGCATATGCTTACATGTATGATAGAATTAGTTGCAAAAAATTAGTGTTAGACTATTTCCATAATGGTATAGGCTCATATGAAGACATGAACAAAAAACTTGGTTATGTGCTACATAAGGTGTGATGAATGTTTCTTTGTATAACAATATAGTATATCTTGAGATGTCAGTGAAAGACTGTTCAATTAAATGGCATTGATTTTCAAAATCACTCTTGACAAAGATTAATTATTTTAAGAGCATTTTATTTGCTTGATGCAGAAGTAAAAATAGCAAATGATGAAGTAGAGGTTCTGATAATATGAAAGGGCAAGTTGAGTAGTCAACTTGCCCTTTCGCATTGTTAGAAGGTTGCCTTCATTATTTATTTCACTATTATTATTATCATCATCATCATCATCATTTAACATCCGCTTCCCATGCTACCATGGGTTGGATGATTTGACAGGACTGGTGAACCGGATGGCTGCACCAGGCTCCAATCTGATCTGGCAGAGTTTTTCTACAACTGGATGCCCTTCCTAACATCAACCACTCCTAGAGTGTAGTGGGTACTTTTACGTGCCACTGGCACAAGGGCCAGTCAGGCGGTAGTGGCAACGGCCATGCTCAAATGGTGTTTTTTACATGCCACCTGCACAGGAGCCAGTCCAGTGGCACTGACAACAGCCTCGCTCGAATATTTTTTCATGTGCCACCATAACAAGTGCCAGTAAGGCAATGCTGGTAACAATCATGCTCGGATGGTACTTTTTATGTGCCACTGGCACGGAAGCCAGTCAGCTGCTCTGGCAATGATCATTCTTGGATGGTGCTCTTAGCGCTCCACTAGCACGGATGCCAGTCATCGAATTTAATTTTGATTTCACTTGCCTCAACAGGTCTTAGCAAGCAGAGTTTAGTGTCCAATGAAGGAAAGGTACGTTAAGTGGGCTGGTTACACCCCTGGCATAGGCCACGGGTTATGGTCTCATTTGGCTTGCTGGGTCTTCTCAAGCACAGCATATTTCCAAAGGTCTCGGTCACTAGTCATTGCCTCGATGAGGCCTAATGTTCGAAGGTCATGTTTCATCACCTCATCCCATGTCTTCCTGGGTCTACCTCTTTTACAGGTTCCCTCAACTGCTAAGGTGTGGCACTTTTTCACACAGCTATCCTCATCCATTTTCGCCACATGACCATACCAGTGCAGTCGTCTCTTGCACATCACAACTGATGCTTCTTAGGTCCAACTTTTCTCTCAAAGTACTTACACTCTGTCGAGTATGCACACTGACATTACACATCCAGCGGAGCATACTGGCTTCATTCCTTGCATGCTTACGCATGTCCTCAGCAGTCACGGCCCATGTTTCACTGCCATGTAGCATGGCTATTCA
>NC_068983.1:100240674-100241433 GCF_001194135.2 Octopus bimaculoides
TGTCCTCAGCAGTCACGGCCCATGTTTCACTGCCATGTAGCATGGCTATTCATACACATGCATTATACAGTCTACCTTTTACTCTGAGCGAGAGGCCCTTTGCCACCAGCAGAGGTAAGAGCTCTCTGAACTTTGCCCAGGCTATTCTTATTCTAGCAGCTACAGTTTCAGTACACCCACCCCCGCTATTGACTTAGTCACCTAGGTAACAGAAGGTATCAACTATTTCTAGTTTTTCTCCCTGGAATGTGACAGAAGTTGTTCTCTGCACATTTTCAGTTTTTATTGGTCCTGAGCATCTGCCACATACAAAACTATCTTCCCGGTTAGCCTTCCTTTGATATTGCTGCACCTCTTATGTGTCCATATCTTACACTGGGTACATCTTATAGAGTTTCTTCCTATGCCTTTTCTACAGATCGAGCAGGGCCATCTACCTGAAGGGATGCCTTCCCACTTATTTGGACTTTGGTTTTAGCTAGGTTGACCCTAAGGCCCTTCGATTCTAATCCTTGCTTCCACACCTGAAACTTCTCTTCTAGTTCTGATAGTGACTCAGCAATTAGAGCAAGGTCATCAGCATAGAGGAGCTCCCAGGAGCATCCTGTCTTGAATTCCTGCATTATTGCCTGGAGGACTATGATAAATAGGAGGGGGCTGAGGACTGAACTTTGGTGGACCCCTACCTCTACCCGGAATTCTTCACTGTACTCATTGCCAACCCTCACGTTACAGCGTCCCTGTACATGGCTTGCACAG
>NC_068983.1:100241462-100245323 GCF_001194135.2 Octopus bimaculoides
AGGTTTATCTTTGGCTAGGTATTTCTCCTGCAGCTGCCTTACCAGAAATATAGCATCAGTGGTGCTTTTTCCTGGCACAAACCCAAACTGCATCTCATCTAAACTGACTCTCTCCCTAATTAGCTGGGCTATGACCCTCTCCATGACTTTCATTACCTGATCCAACAACTTGATACCTCTGTAATTATTTGTATCTAAAGCGTCACCTTTACCTTTATAGCAGTTGACTATGGTGCTGCTACACCAGTCATTGGGTATGACTCCTTCGTGTATCACCTGATTAACTATACGGGTGACTAGGTTTTAGCCGACACCGCCAGATATTTTGAGCATTTCTGTGGTGATTCCTGATGTGCTGGGGGCTTTCCCTGTCTTCGTACTCTCAATTGCTTTATCTACCATGGTACTGTCAATTCGAATAGCTGGTCCCTCTTCATTCTCTTTATTGAGCAATCTTTTGTAGCGGCGTCTCCAAACCTCTCTCTTTGCAGCCTCGTTTAGTGCAAGTGAATCATCATCCATGCGGACACATTTCTCTCCTATGACATCACGATAATCTCTCACACACAGTCTTGCAACACGAAATACCTCAAGTCTTTGGTCCTTATGGCACAGAGCATTGGCAAATTTTTTCTTATCTTCTCCTCTAGTTAAATAAACCTGTCTCCTAGCTTCCCATCTGGCAATCTGATATAATTCCCTGCTATCACCGTTCTTCCAGTCCTTCCAAGCCTGTTTCTTTTCTCTAATAGTCCTGTCAACAACATTATTCCAACACTATGTTATATTGTGTTATGTCAAAACACGGCTGCAAGAAAACTGGATTGTTACCAAGTTTTACTAAATGAAAAATTTTTCATTTGAAATATTTTGCAAATAGGGGATTTTAGAACATCTATTTTAATGACTAAGAGTAAACAAAAGGTCTGTCTTCTTCGACATTATTATATTTTTCTGAAACGCTTTTCTGGTATTTACATTTTTCAGTATGGATTTCTCTACCAGAAAGGCAGTTAAAAAGTGTTAACTAAAAAAGTAGCCCTGGAAATATCTCCTACTCTGAAAATGTTGAAATAATTTTCGAATACATAAAAATGAACTGTAAGAAAAAGTACACAATTAAAAACTGATAAACAGAAAAAATATATGAAACAAACATACAGAACACAGAAGGTCACAATTTGACACTCGAAACGCAAATTTCTATAGTATAAACAAGAGTACTAACAACAACAAGATGCAAACTTAAAAGGATACAAGCATCTCCTTAGCTAGAATTAAAAGACAAAGGGAAGTTTTAGCGATTTGTCACATGGATTGATGCCAGGAGAATAAGAAGGATGGGGCAAAATCTTTAGTGGTATCATCTTTTTCTGAATGACCTGAGCATTATCATTCAAGAGCAACACCTGTTTATGACTGACCAATGATGGGTACTTTTTCTGCAAATTTTGTGCAATATTTTCTATTGAACTGTTTCATTTTAATACTCCATGATAGACAACATCCTTCATATCCTACCAACACTGGGATAACTTTTTCAGGTGTAGTCCTGGCTTGGGGAGGATGCTAACCAATGTCATTTATGTTGGATATAATTTAGAGAACCCACTTTTCATCACTTGTGGTGATTTTAGCCAGGAAAATTTGGTAGCAAATCTACTCTTCAATGACTTTTTGCTTCAGCTGAGAATCAAATGATGACGGATCCACTGACAAAGTGGAGATATTTTTTAATTTAAGTGCTAATTCTTGTGCAGTTTGCTTTGGATGTTCCTCACCTACAGTTTCTAGAAGTTCTATATTGACATAAATTGTACATTATTTACAACTGACATCTTGTTTGTTGTTAACACGTTTCAACTGATATACCCTCCAGCCTTCATCAGGTGTCTTGGGGAAATTTCGAACCTAGGTTCTCACTCCTAAGGTATTTTTCGATGTTGTCGTTGTTTATTATTATTATTATTATTATTATTCAGGTCGCTGCCTGGAATCGAACTTGGAATCTTGAGGTTAGTAGCCTGCGCTCTTAACCACTATACGCCATATGCCTGTGTGCAATTATAGAGTGAATTTTAGGGCTTATAAATCTAATATTCTCTTATCCTTCCTTAATACTGGTTCCCATATGTTGTTCATATCTGCACTCGGTCTGCTTAGGAGGTTGTTGTGTCCTAGCATATGTGCTGCTTCTTTTAGTTTTCGTATTTTCCAGTGGTGTTTTCTGTCTATTATTTCAACTTCATCCCACAGGGGGAAGTGGTTTCCATTTTTTCATACATGATCAGCTATACCCGATTTATCAATATCTCCCCATGTCACAGCTTTGCGATGTTCCTCTACCCTTATTTTGAGGGGGCGACATGTTTCACCTTTGTATAACCTACCACAGCTGCATGGGATGGAGTACACGCATTTCTTAGTCATATTCTCTTCTGTTGGTGGTTTTACTCGAAGGAGATATTTGCAAAGTGTTGTATTACTTTTGAATACTGTCCTGATGTCATATGGGCCGCATATCTTTTGTATCTTTTTGAAGAGACCTTTCACATAGAGTAGACATCCTCTCTTTTCTATAAAACTTGGTCGTCCAGATTGATATGAATCTGCAAGAGACAAAGATTCCCGAGTGAAACTGGCCAAAGCATCTTTAGCTTGTCTAGACACTTAGAATATCAGTTTCTGAGACAGAATGAATATTTCATTCTACTTCCATTGCTGAACAACTCCTTTCAAATTAATGCGGCATGCGTTGTCTGATATAGGTCAGATCTAAACTCATTTAAAAAGGGTAAAATTGATATGAATTTAACCACTATGGTATAAAATAATCGTCAAAAAAGTAAAAGATATTAGAATGTAAAAATTAATGCTTATTCTACTGGAAGTATTGAAAATGTACCCTCAAAGTTATGTCAAAAATGTGACAAGACTTACTTTGCTATCAGAAATTCTCTCTCTCTCTCTCTCTCTCTCTGTATCATTTTAATCGATCAAATATGTGATCAAGTGTTAAGTGTTGCATTGCAGCATTTTGAGGTATGCTATTCTATTTAAAACGTACGCAGCAGATAGACCATGAATAAATCTCCATTCCTTTGTGCTTTTCTATTCACACAATATTTAAATTACTTAAATAAAAGTATAATAATATTGGTGCTGACAATGATCATGAACATTGTTCTCTGTTACTGCCCTTGAAATTTTGCAAAAATCCCCAATGGCTAGCTTAAATCCCGAGGAGAGAGCTGCAAGCATAGGGGTTGGTGTGAAAGTAAGAAACAATTTAAAAAGGAAGTGATGAGACGTTTATGAATGTTGGTGCTTATACATTGCTTTTGTATTTTATAAATTTTGTAATTTTTGTTTTCCTTCCTTCCTTCCCCACATTTTTCTTTCTTTTTTTTTAAACTTTTATAATTTTCTGTAATTTTGGGTGGACGTATATACGTCCTGTTTACCACGCCATAGTTGTCATAACATAAGAAGTTTTCTCACAAACTGGGTACGTGATTGGTTTTTGAAAAGTTTGAGAAATTAGACTCAATTTTACAGTGCTTATTTATACAATCCTGCCATATCAGTCTGAACACAAACATGGATTTCTTAACCCGGATCTTAAATGGTATGTAATGTATTTAATAATTTGATTAATTCAAATAAATCTTACAGAACTATAACTGGAGCAAGATATGAGTGATAGAACTTTGAAAACAGAACATTCCTCAGATAATGACCGTGAAGCACCAGATAAGAAGAAGGCTAGATGGGCATCGTATGAAAAAAAACTTCCGCAAAAATTGTGCGATGAAAAATTTTCTAGTTGGTTGGAGCGAGGCAAGAACGATTCAGCTAAAG